>NW_024044863.1:0-79198 GCF_015852505.1 Tachyglossus aculeatus | reverse complement strand
GGAAACACCCAATAAATAAGATTGAATGAATGAATGTCTGATATTGTGAGCCTCTTAGGGGCAAGGCTAGGGTTAGGCTGCCACAACGTTGTGCCTGTGTGACACTGTGATCCCCTTGCACTGCACCGACGGGCAGGGACACTGCAACTGTCGATGGGCTTGTCTGACACTCTGAGCTCCCTGGGGGCAGGGCTGCCATGATGATGTGCCTGTGTGACACTCTGAGCACCCCCTTGGGGCAGGGCCACCACAATGCTGTGCTTGTGTAACACTGTGAACCCCTCGCACCGCACCGAGGGGCAGGGCCACTGCAACTGATGATGGGCTTGTCTGACATTCTGCATTCTGAGCTCCCTGGGGGCAGGGCTGCTATGATGATGTGCCTGTGTGACACTCTGAGTGCCCCCCTAGGGCAGGGCCACCACAATGTTGTGCCTCTTTGGCGCTGTGAGCGCCTGGCACCGCTCCAAGGGGCAGGGCCACCGCAACAGCCGATGGGCTTGTCCGACACTCTGAGCTCCCTGGAGGCAGGGTTGCCATGATGATGTGCTTCTGTGACACTCTGAGTGCCCCCCTGGGGCAGGGCCACTGCAATGTTGTGCCTGTGTGACACTGTGAGCCCCTTGCACCGCACCAAGGGGCAGGGTCACCACAACTGAAGATGGGCTTGTCTGACACTCTGAGCTCCCCAGGGGCAGGGCTGCCATGATGTTGTGCCTGTGTGACACTCTGAGCAACCCCTGGGACAGGGCCACCACAACTTGTGCCTGTGTGACACTGTGAGCCGCTCACACCAAGGGGCAGGGCCACTGCATCTGCCGATGGGCTTGTCTGATACTCTGAGCTCCCTGGAGGCAGGGCTGCCATGATGATGTGCCTCTGTGACACTCTGAGCACCCCCTAGGGCAGGGCCACCATAATGTTGTGCCTGTGTGACACTGTGAGCCCCTTGCACGGCACTGAGGGGCAGGGTCACTGCAACTGCAGATGGGCTTGTCTGACACTCTGAGCTCCCTGGGGGCAGGGCTGCCATGATGATGTGCCTGTGTGACACTCTGGGCACCCTCCTGGGGCAGGGCCACCGCAATATTGTGCTTGTGTGACACTGTGAACCCCTTGCACCGCACCAAGGGGCAGGGCCACCGCATCTGCAGATGGGCTTGTCTGACACTCTGAGCTCCCTGGGGGTAGGGCTGCCATGATGATGTGCCTGTGTGACACTCTGAGCAACCCCTGGGACAAGGCCACTGCAATGTTGTGCCTGTGTGACACTGTGAGCTCCTCGCACCGCACCGAGGGGCAGGGCCACCGCAACTGCCGATGGGCTTGTCTGACACTCTGAGCTCCCTGGGGGCAGGGCTGCTATGATGATGTGCCTGTGTGACACTGTGAGTGCCCCCTGGAACAGGGCCACCATAATGTTGTGCCTGTGTGACACAGTGAGCCCCTCGCACGCACCGAGGGGCAGGGCCACCGCAACTGCCGATGGGCTTGTCTGACATTCTGAGCTCCCTGGAGGCAGGGTTGCCATGATGATGTGCTTCTGTGACACTCTGAGTGCCCCCCTGGGGCAGGGCCACTGCAATGTTGTGCCTGTGTGACACTGTGAGCCCCTTGCACTGCACCAAGGGACAGGGCCACCACAACTGAAGATGGGCTTGTCTGACACTCTGAGCTCCCCAGGGGCAGGGCTGCCATGATGTTGTGCCTGTCTGACACTCTGAGCAACCCCTGGGACAGGGCCACCGCAATTTGTGCCTTTGTGACACTGTGAGCCCCTCGCACCGAGGGGCAGGGCCACCACTACTGCCGATGGGCTTGTCTGACACTCTGAGCTCCCTGGAGGCAGGACTGCCATGATGATGTGCCTCTGTGACACTCTGAGCACCCTCCTGGGGCAGGGCCACCACAATGTTGTGCTTGTGTAACACTGTGAACCCCTTGCACCGCACCAAGGGGCAGGGCCACCACAATGTTGTGCCTCTTTGGCGCTGTGAGCCCCTGGCACCGCACCAAGGGGCAGGGCCACTGCAACTGCCGATGGGCTTGTCCGACACTCTGAGCTCCCTGGAGGCAGGGCTGCCATGACGATGTGCCTCTGTGACGCTCTGTGTGCCCCCCGGGGCAGGGCCACCGCAATGTTGTGCTTGTGTGACACTGTGAGACCCTTGCACCGCACCGAGGGGCAGGGCCACCGTAACTGACTATGGGCTTGTCTGACACTCTGAGCTCCCCAGGGGCGGGGCTGCCATGATGATGTGCCGGTGTGCCACTCTGAGCACCCCCCTGGGGCAGGGTCTTTGCAATGTTGTGCCTGTGTGGCGCTCTGACCTCCTCGCACTGCACCGAGGGGCAGGGCCACCACAGCTGAGGATGGGCTTGTCTGATACTCTGACTTCCCTGGGGACAGGGCTGCCATGATGTTGTGCCCTTCTGACACTCTGAGCACCCCCCTGGGGCAAGGCCTTCGCAAATGTTGTGCCTGTGTGACACTGTGACCCCCTCACAACGCACCGAGGGGAGGGGCCACTGCAACTGATGATGGGCTTGTCTGACACACTGAGCTCCCTGGAGGCAGGGCTGCCATGATGATGTGCCTGTGTGACACTGTGACCCCCTCACACCACATCGAGGGGCAGGGCCATCGCAACTGACAATGGGCTTATCTGACATTCTGAGCACCCCAGGGGCAGGGCTGCCATGATGTTGTGCAGGTGTGACACTCTGAGCACCCCCCTGGGGCAGGGTCTTTGCAATGTTGTGCCTGTGTGACACTCTGACCTCCTCGCACCGCACAGAGGAGAGGAGCAGGGCCACCACAACTGAAGATGGGCTTGTCTGACACTCTGAGCTCCCTGGGGGCAGGGCTGCCATGATGATGTGCCTGTGTGACACTCTGAGCAACCCCTGGGACAGGGCCACCACAGTGTTGTGCTTGTGTAACACTGTGACCCCCTCACACCACACCGAGGGGCAGTGCCACTGCAACTGATGATGGGCTTGTCTGACACTCTGAGCTCCCTGGGGGCAGGGCTTTCATGATGATGTGCCTGTGTGACACTCTGAGAAACCCCTGGGACAGGGCCACCACAGTGTTGTGCTTGTGTAACACTGTGACCCCCTCACACCACACCGAGGGGCAGTGCCACTGCAACTGATGATGGGCTTGTCTGACACTCTGAGCTCCCTGGGGGCAGGGCTGCTATGATGATGTGCCTATGTGACACTCTGAGCGTCCCCCTGGGGCAGGGCCACTGTAACGTTGTGTCTGTGTGACACTGTGACCCCTTACCCTGCACCGCACTGAGGGGCAGGGCCACCACAACCGACAATGGACTTGTCTGACATTCTGAGCTCCCAGGGGGCAGGGCTGTCATGATGTTGTGCCCATCTGACACTCTGAGTGACCCCCTGGGGCTCAACCACCACAATATTGTGCCTCTTTGGCGCTGTGAGCCCCCGGCACCGCACCAAGGGGCAGGGCCACTGCAACTGACTATGGGCTTTTCCAACACTCTGAGCTCCCTGGAGGCAGGGCTGCCATGATGATGTGCCTTTGTGACACTCTAAGTGCCCCCCTGGGGCAGGACCACAGCAATGTTGTGCCTCTTTGGCGCTGTGAGCCCCCGGCACTGCACCAAGGGGCAGGGCCACTGCACTTGACGATGGGCTTGTCCGACACTCTGAGCTCCCTGGAGGCAAGGGCTGCCATGCTGATGTGCCTGTGTGACAACATGAGTGCCCCCCTGGGGCAGGGCCGCTGCAATGTTGTGCCTCTTTGGCTTTGTGAGTGCACCGCACCAAGGGCCAGGGCCACCGCAACTGATGATGGGCTTGTCTGACACTCTGAGCTCCCCGGGGAAAGGGCTGCCACGATGCTGTGCCCATCTGACACTCTGAGCGACCCCCGGGGCAGGGCCGCCACAACGTTGGGCTTGTTAGATACTGTGATTCCCTCGCACCGCACCGAGGGGCAGGGCTACCGCAACTGACAATGGGCTTGTCTGACACTCTGAGCTCCCTGGGGACAGGGCTGCCATGATGTTGTGCCTGTCTGAACGCCCCCCTGGGGCAGGGCCTTCACAATGATGTGCCTGTGTGACACTGTGACCCCCTCACAGCACCGCACTGAGGGGCAGGGCTGTCATGACTGACAAAGGGCCTTTCTGACCCTCTGAGCCCACTGGGGACAGGGCCACTGTGATGTTGTGCCTGTGTGACACTGTGAGTGCCCCCCTGGGGTAGGGCCGCCTAATGTTGCGCCTTAAGCCCCCATCCTGCACAGAGGGGCAGGGCCGCTGTGACGGACAATGGGCCTGTCTGAACTTGTGAAACTTCAGGGTCTGGTCATCGGCCAGAAAGACTGAAAAACGGGGGTTGGCTTTATGCCACAAACCCCAGATTCGTCTTCCCATTTGGGTCTTTGTGGCCTCCTGTGTGCAAGAACAATTATAATCTGGTTGCTGGAAAAAGGGACAGCTGGCTTCATGCCACAAATCCCAGATTTGATTTCCCCTTTTGGGTCTTCATGGCCCAGGCTCTGGGAAGAGTGGAAAAAGGTGTGAGTACTGGGAAAAGGGTGTTGGCTTCATGCCACGAACCCCAGATTTGAGTCTTTTCATTTGGGTCTTCATGGCCCAGGTGCAAGGAGGAACACTAAAAATATGGATGCCAGCCAAAGGGGTACTGGCTTCATGTTGCGTATCCCACATTTGAGATTTCCCATTTAGGTCTTTACGGCCCAGGTGTTGGGAAGAGTAATTACAAATATAGGTGGCAAAAGGGGAAACTGGCTTCATGCCACAAATCCCATTTTATATTTGAGTCTTCCCATTTGGGTCTTCATGGCCCAGGTGCTGGGAAGAATAATAATGATGCATCCTGGCCAAAATGGGTGCTGGCTTTATGCCACAAACCCCCAATTTGAGTCTTCCCATTTGGGTCTTCATGACCCTGGTGCCAGGAAAAACGGTGAAAATATGGATGCCAGCAAAAGGGGTCACTGGCTTCATGCCACGAACCCCCAATTTGAGTTTTCCCATTTGGGTCTCCGTGGCCCATGTACTGGGAACGATAATAAAAATATGGCTGCCTGAAAAGGGGGACTGGCTTCATGCCATGAATCCCAGATTAAAGTCTTCCAATTTGAGTCATCATGGTCCGAGCACTGGGAAGAACAAAGAAAATGAGTGCTGGCAGAAGAGGGTGTAGCTTCATGCCATGCATCCCAGATTTTATTTCCCTATTGGGTCTTCATGGCCCAGGTGCAAAGGAGGATCACTAAAAATATAGATGCCAGCCGAAGGGGTACTGGCTTCATGTTGCGTATCCCACATTTGAGTTTTCCCATTTAGGTCTTTACGGCCCAGGTGTTGGGAAGAGTAATTACAAATATAGGTGGTAAAAGGGGAAACTGGCTTCATGCCACAAATCCCATTTTATATTTGAGTCTTCCCATTTGGGTCTTCATGGCCCAGGTGCTGGGAAGAACAAAAATGATGCATCCTGGCCAAAGCGGGTGCTGGCCTTATGCCACAAACCCCCAATTTGAGTCTTCCCATTTGGGTCTTCATGACCCTGGTGCCAGGAAAAACAGTGGAAATATGGATGCCAGCAAAAGGGGTAACTGGCTTCATGCCACGAACCCCCAGTTTGAGTTTTCCCATTTGGGTCTCCGTGGCCCCTGTGCTGCGAACAATAATAAAAATATGGCTGCCTGCAAAGGGGGACTGGCTTCATGCCATGAATCCCAGATTAAAGTCTTCCATTTTGAGTCATCATGGCCCGAGCACTGGGAAGAAAAAAGAAAATGAGTGCTGGCAGAAGAGGGTGTAGCTTCATGCCATGCATCCCAGATTTTATTCCCCTATTGGGTCTTCATGGCCCAGGTACCAGGGGGAGAGAGAAAATGTGGATGCTGACAAAAGGGTCTTGCCTTCATGCCATGAACCCCAGATATGAACCTTCCCACTTGGGTCTTCATGGCCCAGGCACTGGGAACAACAATAAAGAAAGTGGGGACTGGCCTCAGGCTACAAATCCCAGATTTGAGTCTTCTCGTTCGGATCTTCATGGCCTGGGCACCAGAGAAAATAATTTAAAAATTTGAGTGCCAGCAAAAGGGGGTAGTGGCTTCATGCCATGAACCCCAGATTTGAGTTTTCCCATTTGGGTCTTCATGGCATGCGCACTGGGGAGAATAATTTGAAAATTTGGGTGCCAGCAAAAGGGGGTCTAGATTAGGTGGAAATACTTTTATGCTCTTTTAAATGTTTATATAACTTAAATGGCCTTCAGGTGCGTGCAGCACACATAAATCTGCAAAAGTATTTTGCTGCGCACCCATGGGGTGCGATGTACGGAACTGAGCATCTGAAGTAAAAACAAAGAAGTGACACGTTCCTAGGATCAAAAGAGCTTCCATGCTGATGGGGGAGACTGGCATAAAAATATTTACAAGTTATGGAGCTAAACTGCTGAATGCACAATTGGCTAAACAGGTATTCGAAAGAGCTGGACCAAGCTCCTCAGACCCTGGGCTTCTGGAACATGTCATAAGGAGCATAATCTAGGGGCAGAGCACATTTGATCTTTTCCTAAAACTTTGGTTTTGGCAGTATGACCAAGTGGGAAGAGTCCAGGCCTGGAAATCAGAGGACCTGAATCCCAGGTCTGTCACTTGTCTGCTGTGTGAACTAACTCCAACCCTAACCTTTGCACTTGGTTTTGGATGCTTTATTCACCCCCTCCTCACCCCAATATTTATGATGTACGTATATCGTAATCCTAATCCTAACACTAACCCTGGGAGTCCGAGGACCTGTGTTTTAATCCCAGCTGTTCCTTACCTGCTATGTGACTTAACTCTAACCCCAGATTAAACTCCCTTTTGGGAGTTTGAGAGTTTTGGGGAGTTTTGCCCCTTCCCTTTAAGAGAAATGGCATGGCTTAGCAGATACAGCATGGGCCTGGGAGTTAGAAGGTCATGGGTTCTAATCCCATCATTCCACTTGTCTGCTGGGTGACCTTAGGCAAGTTGCTTTGCTTCTCTGGGCCTCAGTTCCCTCGTCTGTAAAAGGAGGATTGAGACTGTGAGCCCCACGTGGGACAGGGACTGTGTCCAACCCAATTTGCTTGTTTCCACCCCAGCACTTAGTACAGTGCCTAGAACATAGTAAGCATTTAACAAATTCCATAATTATTATTTTGGGATCCTCATGGCCCAGTCACTAGAAAGAAGACTAAAAATATGGGTATTGGCAAATGGGTGACTGACTCAAGCCATGAACACCAAATTAGACTCCCCTTTAGGGTCTTCATGGTCCAGGTGCCAGGAGAGTGGTAAAAATAAGTATGCCAGCAACATGTTGGGCTGACTTCACACCTTGACCCCAGATTTGAGTCTTTGTATTTGGGTTTTCATGGCTCAGTATTAGGGAAAGAATAATAAAAATATGGTTTCTGACAAAAGTGGGGCAGGTCTCAACCATCAAACCCCATATTGAAGTCTTCCCAGATGGGCATTCACTGCCAAAGTGCCGGCAAGAAAAATTAAAATATGGCTGCCGCCAAAGGGGTGGGACTAGCTTCATGCCACAAATCTTGCATTTGACTCTACTGCTTTGAGTCTTCATGGCCCAGGCACCCAGAATAACAATAAGAACAGGGGTGCTGGCAAACATAAGGCCTGGCTTCATGCCATGAACCTCAGGACTTGATTCTCACAATTGGGTCTTCTTGAACCGGGCTTAGGGGAGAGTGAAGATGGCTTTGGCTTCTACCCTTGTGACTCTACCCTTTGTGACTCTACCCTTAGGTTTTGAAAACTGAGCCATGTTTGAGGCCCAACAGGTTGAAGAGCTTTTGTCCTCTTTCTCCACCAGCCATCACTCGTATCAACAGGGGAAAGATGCCAAAAGAACGGATCGGGTGACGACCGACCTCTCGTCAACCTTCGTGTCGGACACGGACTGTTTGGGAGTATCCATGGCAGTAAGGATCATCACCATGCAGCTGGGATAAAAACCAGATCGTTCTCTAGGTGTCCCTAGAGACAGAGTTAAGAACCATGTGCATCCTCCAAAATTAGCAATGCAATTTCCTTAAGGTTAGATACTGTTAACCTCTCCATCCCCACCGTCTTACCTCCTTCCCTTCCCCACAGCACCTGTATATATGTATATATGTTTGTACATATTTATTGCTCTATTTATTTATTTTACTTGTACATATCTATTTATTTTATTTTGTTAATATGTTTGGTTTTGTTCTCTGTCTCCCCCGTCTAGACTGTGAGCCCACTGTTGGGTAGGGACTGTCTCTATATGTTGCCGACTTGTACTTTCCAAGTGCTTAGTACAGTGCTCTGCACACAGTAAGCGCTCAATAAATACGATTGATGATGATGAATAAATACGATTGATTGATTGTTTTGCCAGAGGCTGTCTGGTGTTTTCTCCAAAAAGTGTGTGTGTGTAATGTGCATTATGGGTATGGCTTTTTGGGGCATGAAGTCAGTAGAGGAGGCCTCAGCGCTCTCAGCACCAAGGTCGGCCCTCGTTCCGGGGACCAGAGTACTCTGCTGGGAATCGATACCGTGGACTCGACCGTGGGACCGAGAAGATCCGGAGCCCTTAAATCTATAGACGGGTCAAACTCCCAGAGTCCCTGGTCCCGTCTCCGGCATCATCCCGTACAGAACTCCAGCCCCCGGAGAAAGGACCACTTTGGTGTTGACTGGCGTGGGCCTGGGGTGAAGGGGAACCTAGGAGTAGGAATGGTTCCATTTGCAACGTCCAGTTTTGTGTGGCTGTGAGTGGCTCATTTCTGGAGGAGCGACATTCTTGGGAATTGAGGTGGGGACTAAATCAGCAAAGGCCTGATAAAATGACAAATCTTGTGGAAACTGCATCGTCAGCTCAAGTATCTTCCTCACCCGCCAACACTGATGCAGTGGTTTCTACAAGACTGGTGTGGGGTCAAGGAAACCTTTCATGTCAATAGTTTGTAAAGTGAGCATGGAAAGGAGCGTCTCAATGCTCCACTCTTCTCAGGGGTGGAGAAAATTGCTCCCGAGGCATGTGCTACAGGGTTCTGGAACACAAGTGAGACTGATTCTTTCCTTTCATCCCCATTTAACCTGAGCATTGTATTTATTTTTAAAGAGAAACATTATTTGTATTGTCAAAAAAAGATGACTGTTAGGGCTATATCTGTAATTCATGTACCTACGTGTAATGTTACTGATGCGTGTATGCTCCCTCAGACTGTAAGCTTGTTTTGAGCAGGGCATGTGCTGTATTGTGATTAAAAAATACAATTGACTGGGGGGAGAGGGTCCTAGTTTTCGTTTTCTTTAGGGTTTTGGTTTTTTTTGGTCGGCATTGCGGGTCAAATTTTAGTTTTGGGTTGCGGGTTAGGTTTGTGATGGGTTTCAGGGTTTGGTTTTAGTTTGTGGGTTAGGTTTTGGTATTTTTAGGGTGTTATTAGTTAGGCTTTAGTTTTGGTTTGGTTTTAGTTTTCATTTTAGTTAAGTTTTAGGTTTTGGTTTTAGTTGGGTTTTGGTTTGGGTGGTTTTGGGTTTTTAAGCTTCAGGGGTCTGGAACACATGTGGCAATGATATTCCTTATCCTCCATCTTATACCTGAGATATATTTTTTGTTTTGTTTTATTATCTGTTTCCCCCTTCTAGACTGTGAGCCCGTTGTTGGGGTAGGGACCGTCTCTAGATGTTGCCAACTTGTACACCCCAAGCGCTTAGTACAGTGCTGTGCACACAGTAAGAGCTCAATAAATACGATTGAAGAATGAATATATTTTTTCTTTGCCTTATGGTAGTAATTGGCTGACTGTATTAAGTTATATCTGTAACATGTATGTATCTGTAATTGATGTATGTTTTTTGTTCTCCCAATTAACTGTATCTTCTTTTGCATAATGTTTACTGTTTGCATTGTAATCAGTAAATACAACAGATTGAGTGTTTTTTTTTCTGTGGGTGGGATGCTGGATTTGGGTTTAGATTTTAGTCTGTGGGTTTAAAATGTTTTTTTTTAGGTTTAGTTTTGGAGTTCATGTTTAGTTTTTGGTTAACTCTGAGTTCTTAGTGAGTTTAGTTTTGAGTTTGTGTTACCTTTTAGGTTTTAGGGGTATTATTTAGTTTTTGGGTGATCTTTTAGTTTAGTGTTTGAGTTAGTGTTTACCTTTCAGTTTTGAGTTCTTGAGGTAGTTTTTTTGCTTTGAGTTGAGGTAGTTTTACTTTGGGCTTTAGTTTGAGGTTTTGTTAGCTTTTAGTGTTTGAGTAAAGTTAGGTTAGTTTTAGAGCTATAACTTTGTTTTGGAGTTAGCTTTTAATGTGAGGTAGCTTTCAGTATTTAGCCTTTTCAGCTTGCTTTGATTTTGAGATTTTAGGTTTTAGTTAGCTTTGAGTTGAGTTTTTCGCTGGCTTTTGGTTTTCAGTGTAGTTTGTTATCTTTGAGTTTCAGTGACCTCTAAGGAAGCTTTCAGTTTTTGAGTTAGCCTTTAGTTTGCTTTTGAGTTTTTGGTGTTCACGTAGAGTTTCAGTGACCTCTAAGGAAGCTTTCAGTTTTTGAGTTAGCCTTTAGTTTGCTTTTGAGTTTTTGGTGTTCACTTAAAGTGAGCCTTTAGTTTTGAGTTCTTAGTTTGTCCAGTTTTTGAGTCAGCTTTTCATTTGAAGTAGCTGTCAGCATTGAATAGTTTGTTTGCTTTGTGTTTTTGCTTTCTAGGTTTTAGTTAGCTTTGAATTTTGAGTTGGGTTTTTCCTGGCTTTCAGTTTAGTTTGTTAGCTTTTAGTGAACTGATTTGAGTTTTGAGGTAGCTTTCAGTTTTGAGTTGGATTTGAGTTTGCTAGCATTCAGTGTTTAGTTTGATTTAGCTTGTTTTATTTCACTGATTTTTTTTTTGTTTGAAGTAGCTTTCAGTTTAGTTTTTGAGGGTTTTTTTGAGATTTGAGTTTTATGCTTTTATCAGTTTTTAGGAAGTTTTTCTAAGGTTCAGTTTTTCATAACTTCACTTAGTCACCTCTTCAACCAAAAACTCTTCCACTTAAAAAAACTCATCTCCCCCTCTACAAAAGAAAAAGAACCTTCACTCTTCATACAAATAAAAAAAAGCCCTTTCCCTTTAAAAAAAAAAGCTACCCCTTCAAAAAATAAACCCTTATTCCTCTGTATAAACCAAACAAAATCCCCTTTTTTAAAAATCCTTCCACTTAACAAAAACTAACCTCTCCATTTTAAAACCCAAAAACCCACCTTCTCTTAATAAAAACCTTCCCTCTCACCTTCAAAAAAAAAAATCCCCTCCCCCCCTTAAAAACCAAAAACACCCCCATTCCTCTTGGGGGGCGGAGGGAGAGAAGCTTCCCCTCTTAGACAATGAAAACTCTCCTCCTCTAAGAGGGAGAGGGCTCTTTTTTGAAAAAAAAAAAACAACAACTCCCCACTCAAATCTCTTTCCCTTTTGAAAAAATAAACTTCCTGTCTGAAAAACAAACTCCCCACTAAATAAAAAAACTAACTCCCTCTTAAAAACAAAGCACCCTCTCCCTCCTAAAAAACAAACTCCCCTTCTTAAACAAAAAGCCTTTTCTCTTAAAGAAACCTCCCCATTTAAAAACAGTACCAAAAAAGTCCCTCTACCTCTTAAAAAAAAAAACCCAACAAAAAACAATGCCTCATTTCTCCAAAAAAAGCTACCCCTCTTAAAAAAAATCAACCTTTTCATTCATTCCATCATATTTATTGAGTGCTTGCTTTGTGCAGAGCACTGTACTAAGTGCTTGGAAAGTACAACTCGGCAACAGAGACAGTCCCTACCCACCAACGGGCCCACAGTTGGGAAGGTAATAATGGTATTTGTTAAGCACTTATCATGTGCTGAGCACTGTGGTAAGCGCTGGGTCAGATACCAGGTGATCAGGTTGTCCCACGTGGGGCTCAGAGTCTTAATCCCCATTTTACAGATGAGGTAATTGAGGGACAGAGAAGTTAATTGACTTGCCCAAGGTCACACAGCAGACACGTGGCAGAGTTGGGATTCGAACCCAGGACTTCTTACTCCCAAGTCCGTACTCTTTCCACTAAGCCACGCTGCGTAAACAACAAACCTCTCCCCTTACAAAAAAGCTAACCTCCCCAATAGAAACAAAAAAGCACCCTCATTCATCTTAAAAACAAAAAGCCCTCTCTTAACAAACTTACCCTTTTACCAAAAAACCCAAAAAATGAAAAGCAACCAGCTCTCAAACCGCCCCCTTTAAAAAGAAAATAAAACCCTTCGCTCTCAAAAATAAGACTCACTGTCCTAAAAAAAACCCTTTTAAAAACAAAAAGTACCCTCTCCCGCTTAAAAAAAATAAAATCCATCTTTAAAAAGGTAAACTTAAAAATAAAAAGGCTCCTCCCTCTTGAAAAGGCAACTCTTCCTCAAACAAAATACTAACCCTAACCAAAATGAACCCCTCACTAAATCCATCTTTAAAAAAGTAAACTTAAAAATAAAAAAGGCCCCTCCCTCTTGAAAAGGCAACTCTCCCTCAAACAAAAAACTAACCCTAACCAAAATGAACCCCTTACTAAAAAGTTAAAAAAGAAACCTCACTCTCTTATAAGGAAATACTCATTCCTCTTAAAAATCAAAAACGCTTCCACTCAAAAAAATGAAAGCAAAAGAAAAATCAAAAAATCAAACACCAAAATGGGTTAGGATTATTATTATTAGTTCATTCAGTTGCATTTATTGAGCACTTACTTTATGCAGTACTACTGCATTAGCCTCCTATCTGAACCACTTCTAGACTGTGTGCCCGTTCTTGGGTAAGGACCATCTCTATATGTTGATGATGAT
Source organism: Tachyglossus aculeatus (assembly GCF_015852505.1). Taxonomy (NCBI): domain Eukaryota; kingdom Metazoa; phylum Chordata; class Mammalia; order Monotremata; family Tachyglossidae; genus Tachyglossus; species Tachyglossus aculeatus. The sequence goes on along the minus strand of NW_024044863.1, from coordinate 66,331 downwards.
GGCATTTATTAAGTGCTTACTATGTGCAAAGCACTGTTCTAAGCTCTGGGGAGGTTACACGGTGATCAGGTTGTCCCACAGGGTGCTCACAGTCTTCATCCCCATTTTACAGATGGGGAACTGAGGCACAGAGAAGTTAAGTGCCTTGCCCAAAGTCACACAGCTGACAATTGGCGGAGCTGGGATTTGAACCCATCACCTCTGACTCCAAAGCCCGGGCTCTTTCCACTGAGCCACGGTGCTTCTCATGTTGCCGATTTGTACTTCCCAAGCGCTTAGTACAGTGCTCTGCACACAGCACTCAATAAATACGATTGGATGAATGAATGAATCCCCCATCCTCCTCCTGTTCTCTCCCTGCTTCAGTCTATACTTCACTCTGCTGCCCAGATCATCTTTGTGCAGAAACTCTCTGGGCATGTCACTCCCCTCCTCAAAAATCTCCAGTGGCTGCCTGTCAACCTACGAATCGAGCAAAAACTCCTCACTCTCAGCTTCAAGGCTGTCCATCCCCTGGCCCCCTCCTACCTCGCCTCCCTTCTCTCCTTCTCCAGCCCAGCCTGCACCCTCCGCTCCTCTGCCACCGCTACCCTCCTCACTGGGCCTGGTTCTTGCCTGTCCCCATGTACACCCCCGGCCCACGTCCTTCCCCTGACCCGGAATGTCCTCCCTCCACCCATCCATCAAACTAGCTCTCTTCCTCCCTTCAAAGCCCTACTGAGAGCTCACCTCCTCCAGGAGGCCTTCCCACACTGAGACCCCCTTTTCCTCTGCTCCTCCTGCCCTCCCCATCGCCCCTACCCCCTTCCCCTCCCCACAGCACTTGTGTATATTTGTACATATTTGTTACTCTATTTTTTTAATGATGTGTATATAGCTATAATTCTATTTATTCTGATAGTATTGACACCTGTTTACTTGTTTTGTTGTCTGCCTCCCCCTTCTAGACTTTGAGTCCGTTGTTGGGTAGGGACCGTCTCTAGATGTTGCCAACTTTTACTTCCCAAGCGCTTAGTATAGTGCTCTGCACACAGTAAGCACTCAATGAATACAACTGACTGAATGAATGAATGTAGAGCACTGTGCCAAGTACCTGGGAGAGTGCAGTATAATAAGACATGTTCCTTACCCACGAGGAGCTTATAGTCCTTATGGGGAGGCAATGTGTCTGTTGTTTTTACTTCCCAAGTGCTTAATACAGTGTAGGGCATGCAGTGATATGCTATTACTAACATCAATCAATGGTATTTATCAAGCACTTACCATGTGCTTGAGAAGCAGCATGGCTCAATGGAAAAAACACGGGCTTTGGAGGCAGAGGTCATGGGTTTGAATCCTACTCACCACTTGTCAGCTGTATGACTTTGGGCAAGTCACTTAACAGAAGCAGCATGGATCAGTGGAAGGAGCAGGGGCTTTGGAGTCAGAGGTCATGGGTTTGAATTCAGGCTCCGCCACATGTCTGCTGCGTGACCTTGGGCAAGTTACTTAACTTCTCAGAGCCTCAGTTACCTCATCTGTAAAATGGGGATGAAGACTGTGAGCCCCACGTAGGACAACCGGATCACCTTTTATCCCCCCCAGCGCATAGAATACTGTTTTGCACATAGTAAGTGTTTAACAAATGCTATTATTATTATTATTATTATTATTATTAACTTCCCTGTGCCTCAGTTCCCTCATCTGTAAAATGGGGATTGAGACTGTGAGTCCCCTGTGGAACAACCTGGTTTACCTTGATTCCCCCCCCAGTGCTTAGAACAATGCTTGGCACATAGTTGAGTGCTTAACAAATACCATCATTATTATTATGTGCAGAGCACTGTACTAAGAACTTGGGAGAGTACAATATAATAGAGTTGGTAGGCACAAGGAGTTAACGGTCTTGAGGGAAAAATTGAAGGCTGAGGAAGAGGACACTTTTTTCCAACTCTTCCAGATGAAACAACTACTACTACCCACTACCTCCAGCTGATCTCCCTTTATCTTGAATCCAGTGAGCTATTAGGAGCAGGTGGCTGCTTTTTTTTTTAATAGCACTACTACACTTACCACATTTAATTAGTACTACTATTACTAGTGCTTCCAGAAGAAGAATCCAAGATGATAGACAAAACTATTACTTAAATGAAAAATGGTACTTCCCCTCAGCGTTTTTTCTCCAAACTCCTGCTCCATTGCTTCCTGACAGAGCCACTTTAATCACTGTCCAAAAGGAAACCTCAGTGCGAAAAAGGTAATTCAACCCCCTGTAATAATAATAATAATGATAATAATGGCATTTATTAAGTGCTTTCTATGTGCAAAGCACTATTCTAAGCTCTGGGGAGGTTACAAGGAAATCAGGTTGTTCCACGGGGGGCTCACAGTCTTAATCCCCATTTTCCAGATGAGGGAACTGAGGCCCAGAGAAGTGAAGTGACTTGCCCAAGGTCACACAGCTGACAATTGGCAGAGCTGGGATTTGAACCCATGACCTCTGACTCCAAAGCCCGTGTTCTTTCCACTGAGCCACGCTGCTTCTCTAAGCCACAGCTGCTTCTGTACAGCTCTGTGCTGACTGAATTGCTTTCTAATAATAATAATAATTGCATTTGTTAAGTGCTTACAATGTTCCAAGCACTGTTAGAAGCACTGGGGTAGATTCAAGGTAATCAGCTTCTCTCACAAAGGGGCTCACAGTCTTAATCCCCATTTTACAGATGTGGTAAGTGAGGCACAGAGAAGTGAAGTGACTTGCCCAAAGTCACACAGCTGACAAATAGTGGAGTCAGGATTAGAACCCATGACCTCTGGTTCCCAAGCCCATGCTCTTTCCACTAAGCCATGTTGCTCCAACTATATAAATTTCAACACACAAATAAGAAATTAGCCATTATTCAGTAGGATTAATTACAACTCCTCTGATCTCCTGAGGATGAAATGCTTCAGAGATCAAGTCCCATATGTCATCAAACACAAGATAAAAAACCTCCTCGCCCTTCACAATAGCAGCTTCAGAAACTAAGGAAGAAATGCCCCCTACCATCTCTATGTAAGTACTAGGATTTAAGACGTCGAGAGGAGAAATATTGAACACAGTCAAAATGCACTTGGGAACAGTGTGGGTGGTAGCTTTGCTTTTTTTTTTTCCTTAATAACTTAGCAGACTGAAGAACTAAGAACAAATAAATTGAATCCCCAAGGCTATGATCAGATAATATATGCTTGCCTTCTGTTGTTTTTCGTCGTATACATGATTATAATTTTAATTATGGTGCCTTCCTTGTTTAGAAATAACTGGTGATAGTAGACTGGAAAGCTCTCTCAAATCAAACTGGATTACAATGGCTGAAGAGCTGTTCTTATTGGGGGTCAAAAATCTTTGGAACCTCAAAGGGCTAGAGAGCTTTTTCTACGAATCCTTTCTCCTATACATAAATGTACTTAATGAAACAGAGACTGACCCTCTTATAATAAGAAAGGAGGGTCACAGACATTCTCTTCTGGCTCCAATCGCCGCATGGAGTTTGGGACATTTTCTAATGATGGTATTTTCTACTCATTTGGAAATTGGTTGCACTGGAGAGGTTTAAGAAACGCTACTTTAAAAACAATGCTCCATACATTTTAAGTTATCTGCACCTTTATCTTTAACAGCAAGGTTGACATATGATTGGGTGAAATAGTGAATAACATGCTATTTGGCCATGAGCAGGAGTGATTTTTTCTGCATAAATCTAATTATATTTCTGTTTCATCAAAAGTAGTCTCTATTTTAAATCATTTGGGACTGATTAACTTGTATCTACCCCAGTACTTGGAACATGCTTGAAGTACTGAACAAATGTGATGATGATTGTAATAATGATTTAGACGAATCCATGCAAACTGACATTGTTATATATCCCAAACCATGTATTAGCTCAATATATTTTGATCTCTTCCAGTGTCATTCTCAGGGTCTAAAAGCTGGTCACTTGGAAGTGACAACTGAAGTTAGTTGTTAGACCTGCCCATGCCTTATAGCCACAGGGCAGGTTTGGCTTCTGAGTTGAAAATGGGGCAGATTTCTTGGGCTCATTTCACTGTTTACAGGACAAGAACCAATGAATTGGCCGACAGATCAGTTACAGTTCTCTCCCTTAAGTGAATCAATAAAATACTTCCAAATACTTTCCCCCTGAGATGTACAGAAATCTATACTGTCTGCTTCCATATGTTGTTTCTCCATAAGCAGTGTGATCCTCACCAAGACTGAGCTTTGAGTGTGCTTGAATGGACAAAAGGAAATGGAAAGTTGGGGGAGATATTTTGATAATTTTGGGAAACTAACTTTTCCTTTTGAAATAGAGGTTTTTGGGATGCAGAGTTGCATTATTAGCTGTAGTACAGGTCATAGTGGAATTATAAGATTAGAGAGCTCTTGAGAGGTCACACACTCTCCATTTTCTTTTCCAGCACTGTATAGTATAAACTCAACCTCTTGTATTTCACAAACCCACGTGGGTAATTTCAGTGTTCAGACATGGAATGAGTGGTCACAATCAATCAGTAATATTTACCGGGCACTTATTGTGTGCGCAGCACTAAACTAAGCGGTTGAGAGAGTACATTACAATCTCCTTACTATTGGCTTCAAAACTGTCCATCGCTTTGCCCCCTCCTACCTCAATTCCCTTCTCTCCTACAGCCCAGCCCACATATTCTGCTCCTCTGCTGCTAATTGTGCCTCATTCTCACCTGTCCCGCTGCAATAGCTAAGACTGAAGCAACACATGGAGAACTTTGAAAGAAAATGTTGTGGGCTTTCTTTCACATAAGAAGAAGTAGGTAGATTTAGAAGGATGAGAATGATATCTTACATATGCCACTTAGGAAAGGTGATATGTCAACTGCATGAAGGAAAAATTGGAGAGGCTTAAGGGAGAGAAGCAACATTCATGTGCAAAATCTACTGTGAAAGGAATGGAGTTGTGTGGGTTTTTTTTATTCTCATTTTATTCTTTTTAATTCTCATCTATCTAAATTGTCTAGGACTCAAACTCACCCAGTTTACTCATGCTTCCATTTCTCTGTGCTTTTTATTCAGTCAATCGTATTTATTGAGTGCTTCCTCTGTGTAGAGCACTGTACTAAGCGCTTGGGAAGTACAAGTTGGCAACATATAGAGACGGTCCCTACCCAACAACGGGCTCATAGTCTAGAAGGGGGAGACAGACAACAAAACAAACAACAAAACATGCAGACAGGTGTCAAAACCATCACCTATGCTTGTGCAGAATAGATAAGAAAGAAAGTTTGAAGTCAAGGTGAAATTTGCAAAACACCTTGAAATTTAGACAATATTATGCTTTCAAGGGAATCCAGTACACATTTTACTCTAAAACTGTCTATTGAATTGGGTCATTTTCAATTAAGGAGAATGAAGAAAATAGAGATTTGACACTTTGAATAAGTACACTGACTTCATCGATACATGTTCATAAATGTCTATGTAAGGCTAAATCATTTTACAAATGATCATTTCAACTTAGTTCTTAATTTACAGATTGGACATGGTGGCAGTGAACCTGCATAATGACTCTACTATAATTGAGTTTGTTCTGATGGGATTCCCGGTTCCTGAGGAGCTACAGATCATCCTGTTCTTGGTGTTTCTAGCTATCTATCTTTTCACTTTGGTGGGGAACCTGGGAATGGTTCTGCTGATCAGGATGGACTCCCGGCTTCATAACCCCATGTATTACTTTTTGAGTGTCTTGTCTTTCCTGGATGCCTGCTACTCCTCAGTGGTCACCCCCAAGATATTGGTGAATTTTTTAGCGGGGAATAAATCCATCTCTTTTTCTGGCTGTGCCACACAAATTCTTTTCTTCGTAACTTTGGGAACCACTGAGTGTTTTCTTCTGGCTGCTATGGCTTATGATTGCTATGTGGCCATTTCTAATCCTCTGCTCTACATGGCCGTTATGTCACCCAGAATCTATGTGTCGCTCATCATTGGCTCCTATATTGGTGGCCTCCTGCATGGCATCTTACATACATCTGCCACTTTCAGTTTATCCTTCTGCGGTTCCAATGAAATCAGACATTGTTTCTGTGATATCCCCCCACTCTTATCCCTCTCCTGCTCTGATACGCACATCAACGAACTCTTACTATTTAATGTTGTAAGAGCTATTGAGGTGGTCACCATTCTGATTGTGCTCGTCTCCTGTGGCTACATCCTGGCTGCCATCCTGAGGATCCGTTCCGCTCAAGGGAGACACAAGGCTTTTTCAACCTGCGCCTCCCACCTGGCAGGAGTGACCATATATCACAGTACGATACTCGCCGCGTACGTCAGACCCATTTCAAGCTACACTCTGGAGCACGGCATAATGGCATCTCTATTTTACACGGTTGTGATTCCCATGATGAATCCAGTAATTTACAGTCTAAGGAACAAGGATGTGAAGGGTGCTTTTAAAAAAGTTTTAGAGAAACATTTTCAGTGATGAAACATAAGAGCAATAGACTCCTTACGGGGCAATGACTCTAACAAAGAATTTGGAGTCAGGAGACCTGGGTTCTAATCTCAGTGCCACCACGTATTTGCTGTGTGACATTGGGCCAGTCACTTAACTTCTCTGTGACTCAGTTTTCTCATTTGTAAATTGAGAATTAAATGCCTATTCTTTCACTTCTTTAGATTTTGAACCCCATGTTGGACATGGGCTGTATCTGAACTGATTACATTATATCCACCCCGGTGCTTAAAACATAGTTAACACTCAACAAATGCCATAATATACATTAATATTACAACTAGCCACAACTCACATTAGTAAAATAAATGTTTTAAAACTGATCCATATTCTGGTTATCAATGATCAGAAAGCATTTAAATTCCTTTCAACTCACCCATAGTGAATTAACTAATCTGGAAAGGATACTTGTTGTGAATAGGGAACTTGTCTACCAACCTTCTTATATTCATTCAATCATATTTATTGAGTACTTACTATGTGCAGAGCACTGTCCTAAGCGCTTAGGAAAGTACAATGCAATAATTAACAGACACATTACCTGCCCACAATAAGCTTATAGTCTAGAGGGGTGAGACTCTGACATCAATACAGACAAATAAATGCCAGATATGGAATAAGTGCTGTGGGTCTGGGAAGGGGGAAGAACAAAGGGAGCAAGTCAGGGTTCTCAAACACTTAGTGATTCATATTGTACTCTCCCAAGCACCTAGTACAGTGTTCTGCACATGGCAAGTGCTCAATAAATATGATTGATTGAATATCCCAAAAAGAATAGCAAAATGACTGGTCTCTTTCTGTACAGTACAGTCACCCCATCTCATTACTTAGTAATTATAAATGCACTCTCTCCCTCCCTCCAGGCTCGTATCTCCTCCTGCCTTCAGGACATCTCCATCTGGATGTCTGCCCACCACCTAAAACTCAACATGTCCAAGACTGAACTCGTTGTCTTCCCTCCCAAACCCTGCCCTCTCCCTGTCTTTCCCATCACTGTTGACAGCACTACCATCCTTCCCATCTCACAGGCCCGCAACCTTGGTGTCATCCTCGACTCTGCTCTCTCATTCACCCCTCACATCCAAGCCGTCACCAAAACCTGCTGGTCTCACCTCCACAAAATTGCCAAGATCCGCCCTTTCCTCTCCATCCAAACCGCTACCCTGCTTGTTCAAGCTCTCTTCCTATCCCGTCTGGATTACTGTATCAGCCTCCTCCCCTATCACCCATCCTCCTGTCTCTCCCCACTCCAATCCATACTTCACACCGCTGCCTGGATTGTCTTTGTCCAGAAATGCTCTGGGCATGTTACTCCCCTCCTCAAAAATCTCCAGTGGCTACCAATCAACCTACACATCAGGCAGAAACTCCTCATCCTCAGCTTCAAGGCTCTTCATTACCTCGCCCCCTCCTACCTCACCTCCCTTCTGTCCTTCTCCAGCCCAGCCCACACCCTCCGCTCCTCTGCCACTAATCTCCTCACCAAGCCTCGTTCTCGCCTGTCCCACCGTCGACCCCCGGCCCACGTCATCCCCCTGGCCTGGAATGCCCTCCCTCCCTACATCCACCAATCTAGCTCTCTTCCTCCCTTCAAGGACCTACTGAGAGCTCACCTCCTCCAGGAGGCCTTCCTAGACTGAGGCTCCTCCTTCCTCTTCCCCCTCTCCATCCCGCCCGCCTTACCTCCTTCCCTTCCCCACAGCACCTGTATATAAGTATATGTGTTTGTACGTATTTATTACTCTATTTTACTTGTACATTTTTATTCTATTGATTTTATTTTGTTAATATGTTTTGTTTGTTCTCTGTCTTCTCCTTCTAGACTGTGAGCCCACTGTTGGGTAGGGACAGTCTCTATATGTTGCCAACTTGTAGTTCCCAAGTGCTTAGTACAGTGCTCTGCACACAGTAAGCGCTCAATAAATACGATTGAATGAATGAATGAATGCTCTGCACACAATACGATAAATGCGATTGGACGAATAAGCAAATTGGGTTGGACACAGTCCCTGTTCTACATGGGTCTCACAGTCTTAATCCCCATTTTAGAGATTCATTCATTCAATTGTATTTATTGAGCGCTTACTGTGTGCAGAGCACTGTAGTAAGCGCTTGGAAAGTACAAATCAACAACATACAAGATGGTCCCTACCCAACAGCGGGCTCACAATCTGGAAGGGAGAGACAGACAACAAAACAAAACATGTAGACAGATGTCAAAACCATCAGAATAAACAGAATTATAGCTATATGCACATCATTAACAAAACAGAGTAGTAAATATGTACAAGTAAAATAAATAGAGTAATAAATCTGAACAAATATATACAAGTGCTATGAGGAGGGGAAGGAGGTAGGGCGGGGGAAGATGGGGAAGAGGAGAGGTAAAAGGGGGCTTAGTCTGGGAGGGCCTCCTGCAGGAGGCGAGCTCTCAGTAGGGCTTTGAAGGGAGGAAGAGAGCTAGTTTGGGGGATGTGTAGGGAGGGCATTCCAGGCCAGGGGAAGGACGTGGGCCAAGGACGGCGGGACAGGCGAGAACGAGGTACAGTGAGGAGGTTGGCGGCAGAGGAGCGGAGGGTGTGGGCTGGGCTGGAGAAGGAGAGAAGAGAGGTGAGGTTAGAGGCGCTGAGGGGATGGACAGCCTTGAAGCTGAGAGGAGGGGGGGTTTTGCTTGATTTGTAGGTTGACAGGCAACCACTGGAGATTTTTGAGGAGGCGAGTGACACGCCCAGAGCCCATGCCCATACCCAGATGAAGTAACTGAGGCACAGAGAAGTGAAGTGATTTGACCAAGGCGTCACAAGTGGCAGAGGCTGGATTAGAACCCAGGTGCTTCTAACTACCAGGCTGGTGCTCTATCCAGTAGGTCACGGATTTTTCTGTCAGAACTCACTCTTCTGACGGGTAATTTTGGTCCAGAGCAATATTTCACTGAGTGTTTTGCATCTTAGGGGAGACATAACAGAATTTATCCCCATAAAGTTTTAGAGTGCGTAGGGGAAAGAGTTTCTATATTCCCCATCTGAATTCTCTTCTAGAGAAAATGAGCTCCTTGGTGTCAATAGGTTCATGTGCTGGCTACATCTCTTCTTTATATTTAAAGTCCATTCCTGTGAAACATTGCAAGATTTGTACATCAGTGATATTTATTGAGCTCTTACTGTGTGCAGACCACATTGTTATATATCCCAAACCATCCATTTACCCATATTTTGAGCTTTTCTGTGTGGGTCTGTGTCACTCAGTAGTGACAACTGAAGTCGGTTGGTATATCTGGCCATGCGTTTTAGCACTGTACTAAGTGCTCTGGACACAGAAGAACCGGCGTTCAAATTCTGGTTCCACCACTTATCTGCTGTGTGACCTTGGGCACTTAGCTTCTCTGCACCTCAGTTCCCTCATCTATAAAATGGGGATTGATTCCGTGAGCCCCGTGTGAGACATGGATTATGTCCAACCTGCCTACCTTGTAATAATAATAATAATGGTATTTTTTTAAGTGCTTACTATGTGCCAAGCACTGTTCTAAGTGCTGGGGTAGATACAAGGTAATCAGGTTGTCCCACATGGGGCTCACAAATTCAATCCCCATTTTACAGATGAGGTAACTGAGGCACAGAGAAGTGAAGTGACTTGCCCAAAGTCACCCAGCTGATAAGTGGCGGGGCTGGGATTAGTACCCACAACTCTGACTCCCAACCCTGTGCTCCTGTCACTAAGCCACACTGCTTCTTGTATCTATCTTGGCGCTTAGTACAGTGCCTGGCACAGGGTAAGTGCTTAACAAATTGCATAAAAAAAGTGGGAGAGTACAAGAGAAATAGGAACAAGTCCTGTCCTCAAGGAGTCAACAATCTACTTACTGTGTGCAGAGAACTGGCTAAATGGAAAGAGCATGGGCTTTGGAGTCCGAGGTCATGGGTTCAAATCCAAGGTCTGCCAATTGTCAGCTGTGTGACTTTAGGTAAGTCACTTCACTTCTCTGGGCCTCAGTTCTCTTATCCATAAAATGAGGATTAAGACTGTTAGCCCACTGTGGGTTAACCTGATTACCTTGCAGCCTCCCCAGTGCTTAGAACAGTGCTTTGTACATAGTGAGTTCTTAATAAATGCCATTATTCTAGATTGTAAGCTTACTGTAGGCAGGGCCATATCTACCAACTCTGTTATAGTGTACTCAAATGTGTAGTACAGTGCTGTGCACATAGTAAGCACTCAATAAATTTCAATGATGATGATAATCAGTTGAACTACTTAATTTCACCCCTCTCCATTCTGTATGTCATTCTGTTGCCCAAAAGAGAATTTTCAAATAATAATAATAATAATAATAATAATAATTTTGGTATTTAAGTGCTTACTATGTGCAAAGCACTGTTCTAAGCGCTGGGGAGGATACAAGGTGATCAGGTTGTCCCATGTGGAGCTCACAATCTCAATCCCCATTTTACAGATGAGGTAACTGAGGCATAGAGAAGTGAAGTGACTTGCCCAAAGTCACACAGCTGACAAGCGGCAGAGCTGGGATTTAAACCCGTGACCTCTGACTCCCAAGCCCGGGCTCTTTCCACTGAGCCATGCTGCTGGCATTTATCTCCACTGTTTAAGACTTTAGTAGTTACCCACTCCTCTCTGCAGCACCCAGAGACTCCGAAATCATTAGTTTTAAGCCACTAAATTAAGTATCTTCTCCCTACTTATCCACTCTCTTCTCCCACTACACTCCAGATCACACTCTTCACTCCTCTCAAGCTAACCAACTCACATCCAGCCAAGCTGCCAGTATCCCATGGAACAAGAGAAAGTGTACACAGTGGCTTGTACCTAATATATTACCAGGTTGACCCTCCTGATTTTCAGCCTGAGGAACAAGGATGGTCTTGTCTCTCATACTGCCAACCCTTTCCCCATGCCCTTCCCTCTGGCTGAAACTCCCTCCCACTTCAAATCAGAATGATCCTCTTCCTCATTCTTCTCAGGTTCAAAACCCTCTTGTAATCACATCTTCTCCAAAGAGAGCTTCTCTGTTAATTGCTGTTCCCTTCAGGTTAAATCACTCCATCTGCCAACTCAGCAGTTCTGCACTACCTGAGCACTTCTGAGAAGCGGCGTGGCTCAGTGGAAAGAGCACGGGCTTTGGAGTCAGAGGTCGTGGGTTCAAATCTAGGCTCCTCCAATTGTCAGCTGTGTGACTTTGGGCAAGTCACAACTTCTCTGGGCCTCAGTTACCTCATCGGTAGAATGGGGATTAAGACTGTGAGCCCCCCGTGGGACAACCTGATCACCTTGTAACCTCCCCAGCACTTAGAACAGTGCTTCGCACATAGTACTAGCTTAATAAATGCCATTATTATTATTATTATTCTGAATTCACAATGCCTAAGGGAACTTGTGTACAGATCTTTGAGTGTAACATTCTATTTCCTAAGCCCTAACTCATGTACAAACCCAACTGATCACATTTAAAAAAGTATGATATTTGTTAAGTGCTCACTACGTGTCAAGCACTGTACTAAGCCCTGGGGTTGAATCAAAATAATTGGTTTGGACACAGTCCCTTTCCCACATAGGGCTCACAGTCTCAATCCCCATTTTACATATGAGGTAACTGAGGAGCAGGGAAGTTAAGTGACTTGCCCAAGGCCACACAACAGATGAGTGGTAGAGCCAGGATTAGAATCCAGATCTTCTGACTCTCAGGTCTGTGCTCTAACTAGACCACACTGCATCTCTACAGATCGCATTGCTTCTTTTCTCCTTCTCTGAAAAAAGTGTTTCAGTCTTTATGCAGAGCATTATCTACTATCATATATTAGTGATAATACATTTATTTTAATACAGACGAGGGCATACAGACATTTAGCATTGCCATTGCTCATCCCTGATGGTTGGGGTTGTACAGTCCCAGATTTAAAAAGAAGAGGGATCTACACTATTGCCATCACAGAAGTCTGAGCCCAGGGGACCGAATGGCAAATTAATGATACAATCTGTAGGTCTCCTGAGTTTCGGGACTGTGCTATGAGCCAAGGATTTTGTCCCCAAGTGATCCTCAATCCAACATAAAAGCATCTGCATTATCCATATAAACCCCTTTAAGGCTGAATCCTCCCAGCAACAGGATTTTAATCATTCTGGACTTTGCATGATTAAAGGCAGGGAGTATTTCTTTGCCATTTTAACACTCTCATCTGATACAGGAAGTCTATCAGTGTGAAAGATTTGAGAGAAGAATATTCTGCTCTCCATTTACTGGCTAGGTCTCTGCAGGCAAGTGAAGTGGAGAGTCAAACTGCTATCTATTGAATCTGATTAGAACTGATAGGCAAAATCCCTCTATTATCATCAATCATATTTATTGAGTACTTACTGTGTGCAGAGAACTGTACTAAGTGCTTATTATGAAAGTAAGTGGCTATATTAGGTTATTTTTTACTTGTGGAGTAGAATTGGATGACAAAAATCAAAGCTACTGAACAGGTGAGGACATTTTGAGTGAAATTAGTATGTGGTTATGTTAACATGTATCTGGCTATTTGGACTTCCAAATGCAAGGTTATGCCATCTAAAAAGTTAGGGCAATGTACGTCTTTAGGTGGTTTCTCAGTGAATAAGGGAGAAATATGTCATAATCTTCCTAGCTTGGGGTACAGTGGAAAAGAGGCTTTTCTAAATGTTGTCCCTTTCTTGAATCTCAGCAGTGGAAGCCCAGTGAGTGAGCGGCTGTTCCCAGGATGCAGTTCCCTACCTGAATTCTGCATTCATTCATTCATGCAATCGTATTTATTGAGCTCTTACTGTGTGCAGAGCACTGTACTAAGCGCTTGGAAAGTACAAGTTGGCAACAAATGCAGACAGTCCCTACCCAGCAACAGGTCCTTGGAGCCATTCTGAACATTACCTGTTCCATAATGCACAATGGAGAAACACGGTCTAAGACATCTGATGGTTTTTAAATGGAGGAAGATGGAAGAGTCTTATTTACGAGTAAAAATAGTTGAGATCACAGCTAATTATTCAAGAATAAAGTTAGTCATCTTACCAACCAGTTACCAGGACATATTAATAATGATAATAGTGGTACTGGGTGCTGAGAAGTCTATCAGTCCCTGTCCCACATGGGGCTCACAGTCTTAATTCCCATTTTACAGATAAGGAAACTGAGGAGGTGAAGTGACTTGTCCAAGGTCACACAGCAGACAAGTGGCAGAGCCGGGAGTAGAAGCCAGTCCTTTTGACTCCCAGCCCCAAGATCAATCCACTAGGCCATGCTGCTTCCCTACTTACTGAGCACTCCCGCAATGGAAAGCACTGTGCTTTCTCTGCCCTCCCAGGGGGAGGAACTCTAAATTCTTCAACTACAATTTATTCATTTTAGTCTACTCAAATTACCACATTTTCTCCTCGAGGCTTTATATTACAACTCAGCTTCTTGTGGGTCCCTTACAACTAAGGTATTTTTAGGGTGGTAAAACTTGGGTTCTTTTTGCTTTCTGCCATGGATGCACAGTTATCTATATTAATTAGGCCTGAAGCTGATTTAACAAAAATAATAATAATAAAAATGATAATAATGACGAGAGTAATAATTTCTGCCCTCTGTACATGAGACGACTAGGCTAATAGGGATGTCATAAGGATAATAGGGATGTCAAAAAGACTTAATTAGAGAAAGGAGAATTTATATCTGTCCCTCTTACATTCAGCATAAGAAATCAAGGGGTGGGCCTGGGTGTCGGGAGACCTGGGTTCTAATCCTAGCTCTGTCCCTTACCTGCTGTGCGATCTTGGGAAAGTCACATCTCTGTGCCTTAGTTCTCTTATCTGCCAAAGTGAGGATTCAATATCTGTTCTCTCTCTTTGAGCCCCATGTGAGACCTGATTATCTTTGCATCCACTGCAATGCTTAGTACAGTGTTTGTCACATAGTGAGTGCTTAACAAATGTTATTATTATTGTTATTACCCTTGTGTGCATAGTCAAGGGACACCATTTAACACCGTGACTGGCGTGTGTTTGGGGCAGGGGGGCGGACACACACTTGTGGAGATTCTCCCAAATGCTGATTCCTATTGCTCTGTCTGCCAGTTGATCTTTCTTCTTTGTACCTGAGAGATCCACACTATCAAAGATCGGAGTCAGAAGTCCTGGGTTCTAATCCCGGCTCTGCCACTTGTCAGCTATGTGACCTTGGGCAAGTTACTTGACTTCTCTGTTCCTCGGTGACCTCATCTGTAGAACGGGGATGAAGACTGTGAGCCCCAGGTGGGAAAACATGATGATCTTGTATCTACCCCAGAGCTTAGAACAGTGCTTGACACATAGTAAGCACTTAACAAATACCAACATTATTATTATTATTATTATTATTATTATTATTATTATCGGAGTAGGCAGCAGGACATGTGGCTTCTATCCTTGGAATGGCCACCTCTTTCTAATCGAGAATTAATTGGGAAGAGATTGGGCATAAAAGTGGTTGCTTTCTCCTCCATAGTTCCTAAACCGCTCCACAGTGGAGAATAGGACTCAGTTCTAATAGAAAAATAGGACTGGTTTTCGTGGCCACAAAATAACTTTGGTTTCTGATTCAGGTTTCTTTCAAACTCCAAATCCTGAGGTTGCATGGCTGTCTAGGGTATGGTTATGAGTCATCTCAGTGGTTTTATCCTTTGGTTTCCAAACTAGGAAAGAGGTGTTTTGAGTAAGGCTGTGATCCATAGCAACAGTAGTAGCAGCTGGAAAACAAAACAAACCCCCCCCAAAAAAAACCATCTGGAAGGATATTAGGTAAGTCCTCTGGGCTGAGTGTATCAGTGGAGGCTTGGGGCAAAGCACTCTCTCAGTGAATATCTTCCTCTCTTTTATTGGGATGTAATTGAATAAAGACATTAGGTCACAAAGAGAAAGATTGATATCTTTTATTAATCCAGCCTTTCAAATGGCAAAGTAGGATTAATTTGGATAAGGAAGTTAATAATAATAATAATAATAATAATAATAATAATAATAATAATAATGATAGCATTTATTATGCGCTTACTGTGTGCAAAGCACCGTTCTAAGTGCTGGGGAGGTTACAAGGTGAACAGGTTGTCCCACATGGGGCTCACAGTCTTAATCCCCATTTTACAGATGAGTGAACTGAGGCCCAGAGAAGTGAAGTCACTTGCCCAAAGTCACACAGCTGGCAATTGGCAGAGCCAGGATTTGTTAGTCCCCTTTTGATGCACTTTTGAACCTTGCCATTTCCCTAATCCAAAATTTACTCTGTCTGTCTCCCCCTCTAGATTGTAAAGTCTTTGTGGGCAAAAATAATAATAAGAATGACATTTGTTAAGCACTTACTATGTGCCAGGCACCGTACTAAGCGCTGGGGTGGATATACACAAATTAGGTTGGACATAGTCCCTTTATGGGGCTCACGGTCTTCATCCCCATTTTACAGATGAGATAACTGAGGAACAGAGAAGTGAAGTGACTTATCCAAAGCCTCACAGCAGACAAGGGGAGGAGCCAGGATTAGCACCCAAGACCTTCAGGCCCCCAGGACCATGCTCTATCCACTACCCCATCTGTCTCCTCTATCATGTCTACCAACGATTCTACCAATTATTGTATTGTACTCTTCCAAATACAACTGTACAGTGTTTACCTTTGATTGATTCACTGATGGGCCAGAAAAGTGTCTTTTGCTACTATTGTACTCTATAAAGTTCTTCGTTCAGTACATGGCAGTCAAAAGGCACTCAATAAATACCATTACTTCTACGATTCCTATCACTGGAGCACAGGAGACATGCGTTCAAATTTCAGCTCTGTTACCTTTGCTGTGATCTAGTCGCTTATCATCTCTGGGCCTGGGGATTAAACTGAATCCCAGGTGGGGCAGCAGTTCCATCTTATTATTTTTTATCTACTTCAGCACTTACACAGTGCTTGGCACATAACAAGTGTTTCACAGATACCCCAATTATTGCCCTCTTTTATAGTTTAATAAATGTTTAATAAATGTTATGATTGATTATTGTTGATATCATTTTGCGCTCTCAAAGGAAAATCCATTTAAAAATCTGAATACATGGCTGGAAGCAACCACACATCAGTGATTGAGTTCCTGCTTGTGGGTCTGACAGATCGTCCAGAATTGCAGATGCCTCTCTTTGTCCTGTTCTTGATCATCTATCTGGTCACTCTGGTAGGAAATGTGTGTATGATCCTATTAATCCAGATCGATGCCACCCTTCACCCCCATGTACTTCTTTCTGTGTAACCTCGCACTCTGTGATATCTGCTACTCCACTGTCCTGGCCCCGAAAATGCTGATAAATTTCCTTTTGGAACGTAAGGCCAGCTCATTCGTTGGCTGTGTCTTTCAGAGTCTCTTTTTTGGCATTTATGTTACTACTGAGGGCTTTCTCCTGGCCATCATGGCGTATGACCGCTACAGAGCGATTGTCAACCCTCTATTGTATACAGCTATCATGATCCCAAAGATATGCTTTCAGCTAGTGCTTGTGTCCTGTCTCGGAGGTCTTGCCAATTCACTGACACACACAACTGTATTATTGAGGTTGAATTTTTGCGGACCTAATGTCGTCAATCATTTCTTCTGTGATATCCCTGCTCTCCTGAAACTCTCCTGTTCTGACTCCCACATCAATGAGCTGCTGCTTTTGAGCTTGTCTGGAGTGATTGCAATAGCCACTTTAATTATCATTGTGATCTCTTACATCCGAATTGTTACCTCCATCCTCAGGATTGGCTCGGTCAAGGGGAGATACAAAACCTTCTCCACTTGTGCCTCCCACCTGACAGCTGTGATCTTGTTCTACAGCTCGCTGTCATTCAGCTACATTCAGCCCAGTTTCCAGTATTCCCTGGAGCAAGAGAAAGCATCTGCAGTGGTTTACACCCTGGTCATCCCCATGCTAAACCCCCTGATTTACAGCCTGAGGAACAAGGATGTGAAGGAGGCTATGAAAAGGTCAATAAAGTGGAAAAACTGCCACCACTAATTTCATCAAAACCTCCTTTAACAAAGCCAATAGTCCTTGTCCCACCCAGAACTCACAGTCTAAATAGGAGGGAGAACAGGTATTGGATTGCCATTCTATAGATGAGGAAACTGAGGCACAGATTAGTTGAGTGTCTTCCCCCAGTTTATACATCAGGCAAGTGGCAGAGCTGGGATTAATAATAATAATAATAATAATGATGGCATTTGTTTAGAGCTTACTATGTGTAAAGCACTGTTCTAAGCGCTTGGGGGGATACAAGGTGATTAGGTTGTCCCACGTGGATTACATCTTTGTCCTCTGACTCTCTGGCCTGTGTTCTCTTTACTAGACCGCACCGATTTTCTAGTGAACGATAAATGGACGACAGTGAAGAATAAGTGAATAAGAATAGTAAGACAGATGTTCATAGTAAGAAGGCAAAAAAAAATCATAGAAGAGCTCTAGGGTAAAATTGTTTCTGTGAAAACAAGGCTATATAAAGTACAAATTAATGGGTGAACATCTCCAAGATATTAAATCCAACATTTTTCAGATAATTTCCCGTGAAAACTGTGAACTGTAAGGTCCTCTTCCAGATTGCAAACTCTTCGTTGGCAGGTAATATGTCTACTACCTCTGTTGCATTGTACTTTTCCAAGCACTTCATAGAATGCTGTGCACACGCTTATTTTATTTTGTTAATATGTTTGGTTTTGTTCTCTGTCTCCCCCTTCTAGCCTGTGAGCCCACTGTTGGGTAGGGACTGTCTCTATGTGTTGCCAACTTGTACTTCCCAAGCGCTTAGTACAGTGCTCTGCACACAGTAAGCGCTCAATAAATACGATTGATTGCATATAGGTCTAATTCTATTTGTTCTGACTATTTTGACACCTATCTACATGTTTTGTTTTGTTGTCTGTCTCCCCCTTCTAGACTGAGCCCATTGTTGGGTAGGGACCATCTCTATATGCTACCGACTTGTACTACCCAAGCGCTTGGTACATTCCTCTGCACACAGTAAGCTCTCAATAAATACGATTGAATGAATGAATGAAGTGCTCAATATATAACATTGATTGATCGATTGATCTCCATAACAAAATATTCTCACAATGTTTCTGCTTTATGATCACTTTGCTCCCTATTATATATTTGGGATTTTAGAAATGTGGTTAGTGTTCTAGAACCAAGGTCCTGCTATTTCCTGTTAGCTATGACTCTTTCCATCACTTTATCTTGAATTATGCTGAGAACTCTTGTCCAGCTTTGTGCCAAAAAGGGATTGGGTGGCCACCCTCTACATGGTGTAACCCGAACTTCCCAAAGTACCTCACAGCACCAAAGGCGGAATTTATGGCAGGGCTGAAGGCCCTTCTCGGAGCAGGCCAAGGGAATTTGCACTTTACAAGGCCACTGATGGAGCTCGGGGGTCGGAGGACTTTATGATGTATGAATCTATTGGGAAGGGGCTCCAAACTGCCCAATGAACACATAAACCTTACACCAAATCAAATGTTTGGTGTAACTTTCTCCTAACTTCTCTCTTCACTACTTTGTCCTTCCCTCACTTTTTTTCCTCAGTCCTTCACTTCTCTGTCTCTCCATTTCTCTCTCCCTACCATTGATTCCTTCAGCTCTGTTTCTCCTTCTTGCACCAGAAGGAGCTTGGAACCAGTGTAGTTTCTGTGGGCGAAACTTCAGGTTTCTTGACATTACAGGCAAGAAGCAATGACAGAAAGCAGCAGGCAAGATTGAGTCAGCTTCTTCCTTAGATTGGAAGTTGATAGAGAGCAGAGATAATGTGTTTCACTCCCTTTGTGTAGTTGTATGCTCAATAAATATCTTTTGATACTTTTCAGACTGATGTCAGACTTTATTTGCACCCCTGTTTTAGGGCATAGAATGGACTGTAGGTTTAGGCTGTTTGAATACATTTTTGAAACAGCAGGAACATAAGGAGTAGGGAGATCCCTATTTGGATCCAACAGCTTTGGAACTGAAGGACCCCCGCCTAGGAGTCAGGGAACCTGAGTTCTAATCCCAGCTCCCCACTTACCTGCTGTGCAGTGTTAAGCAAGTCACTTAACTTCTCTGAACCTCAGTTTCCTCATCTATAAAATGGAGATTAAATACCTGTTCTTTCTCCTACTTAAACTGTATGCTCTAGGAAGCACAGGAACTATGATCTGATTGTGTCGCACCCACTCCAGAGCTTAGTACAGTGCTTGACACAGAGTAAACACTTAACACCCCAATTATTATTATTATTGTTATTATTATTTTTCTTAAAGAAAAGTGTTCAGGGAGGTGGTGCAGGTAGGGGGTCGGATGGAGAGGATGAGTTTGGGATGCTGAGGGGGGATCCAGATAACCCCAAACCCCAGAACTCTGAGTGTAGTTACACACTTCCAAGTGGGCTGGACTAATATGCCGTAGCTTGACAGGAAAGAGGCCACATAGGTAAATTTTAAGGGACCTAGAGCAGCTAAATTTGCTCTTTTAAGAGATAACGCTCAAACTCTGATTTCTTTTGGCACCCTCAAAAAGGAACCAAAACTTATTTAAAAAATTATGTCAAGGATATGGTTGAAGAGGGAAAGAAAGGGCCACAATCAGGGAGTAAGGGCAATAATCTCAATAATAGTATTGAGAGCCTGCTGGGTGTAGAGTGCTATATTAAGCATGTGGAATAGAACAGAGGAGTTTGAAGACAGGATCCTTACCCTCAGGGTGCTTAGAGTCTAATGAGGGAGCACATTCATAGAAAGAAGGGGCATGGTCAGAGCAGGGAAAGAAGGGAGGAAAGGAGTCTGTTCCGGGCGTGGATTTGGCAAGCTTCCCTTCCTTCTGGTCCCACCAACTGCTTTCACACTGTCTCCACACCTGGGAGAGTGAAGTAGAAGGCACAAGGGGAGCAGGAATAGGAGTAAGAGTGGAGCAGGAGACAGCAAAATTAATTAATTCATTCAATTGTATTTATTGAGCACTTACTGTGTGCAGAGCACTGTACTAAGCACTTGGCAAGTACAATTCAGCAAAAAGTAGAGATACTCCCTACCCAACAATGGGCTCACAGTCTAGAAGGGGGTAGACAGACAGACATCAAAAGAAGTAAACAGGCATCAATAGAAATAAATAGAATTATAGATATATGCACATCATTAATAAAATAGAATAATAAATATGTACATATATACACAAGTGCTGTGGGGCAGGGAAGGAGGTTGGGCAGAGGGAGGGAGTTGGGTAGATGGGAAGGGGAGAAGGAGTCCCAAGCACTTAGAACAGTGCTCTGCACACCGTAAGCTCTCAATAAATATGATTGAATGAATGAATGAAAGGAGCAAAGGAAAAGCGGGGCTGAGTCTGGGAAGTCCTGCTAGAGGAAGTGAGCTTTCAGTAGGGCTTTGAAGAGCGGGGGAGAGTGATTGTTTGGCTGATTTGAGGAGGGAGGGCATTCCAGGCCAGAAGTAGGATGTGGGCCAGGGGTCGAAGGTGGGACAGGCGAGAACGAGGCCCAGTGAGGAGCTTAGCGGCACCAGAGGTGCGGAGTGTGCGGGCTGAGCTGTAGAAGGAGAGAAGGGAGGTGAGGTAGGAGTGGGTAAGGTGATCCTCAAAGTTCCAGAAACCCACTTCCTGACCCAACCTGGGACAGTGGAGCAGCCTGGCATAATGGCTACAGCACAGACCTGGGTGTCACTTTTCTGCTGTGTGTCTTTGGGCAAGTCACTTCCCTTCTCTGGGTCTCAGTTACCTCAACTGTAAAATGGGGATGGAGACTATGAGCCCCATGTGAGACAGGGACAATGTCCAACCCACTTTGCTTTGTATTCCACCCCAGTACTTAGTACAGTGCCTGGCCATAGTAATCACTTAACAAATACCATAATCATTACTATTATTATTATTATTATTGCATCACAAGGGCATGTGCGATTTCCCACAAAGTTACCATGGCAAACTTCCAGGGATGAGTCAGGGTGGTTCAGGCAGGTTTGGACCACATCCAGATCTCCTGAAACACAGGACCAGATGGATCAGACAGAGGTCATTCATTCATTCATTCATTCAATCGTATCTACTGAGTGTTTACCGTGTGCAGAGCACTGTACTAAGAACTTAGAAAGTACAATCCAGCAATAAAGCAAGACAATCCCTGCCCACAACGGGCAGGACAGGCTGATCATTTATTGTAATAATGATTAAAAGAATATCATCTTGTATTTGCATAGTTCTTTCATTTTTCCAAAGTGCTTTCACATCAAGCATCTCATTTTGTCTATGAAAGACCTCTGAGGTAGGGAGAGGTACCTATTATTATTATTATCAACATTTTAGATATGAAGAAACTGAGGCGTAGAGAGATTGTGACTTTCCCAAGGCCACCCAAACAGGCTAGAGGCTGAGCTGGGACTAATTCCTGTGCCTTCTGGCTCCCAGCCTCGTGCTCTTCCCACTCTTCAAAAACTTCCAGTGGTAGCCCATTTGTTTCCTCCTTAAACAGAATCTCCTTATCACAGGTCATAAGGCACTCAATCAGCTCGACCCCTCCCTATCTAACCTAACTCAATTCCTAATACAACCCAACTTGGGCACTTCTCTCCTCAAATGTCAACCTAATGTTCCTGATCTCGTCTCTCTCACCACCGACGCCTTGCCCTTCTCCTCCCACTGGCTTGGGACTTCCTTCCTCTTGATATTTGACAGATCACCACTCTCCCCACCTTCAAAGCCCTCCTATAATCTTATCTCCTCCTGACTAACCCCTCATTTCCCCACCCTGGTCACCCAAACGTCTGCACTGGCGACGCACTTGGGTCTGTACACCTTAAGCATTTTGATATGCACCCTATTTTCAGCCCCACAGCACTCATGGCCGTATTCTTATACTCTGCTTCTTCCCCTTTCTATAATTTATTTTAATGTCTGTCTCTACCACTATATTGTAAGCTTCTTGAGGGCAGGGACCATATCTACCAACTCGGTCATATTCTACTCTCCCAAGAGCTCAGTAAATGCCATTGATTGATGGATGTAGTACAGTCAAGGTTACTTACAGAACTGACTTGAACTTTCAGTTAATTTGAGCGATTCAGTTCAATTTCAGTTTCAATTTCAGTTCAATTTCCGTGAACCTTGAGAAGCAGCATGGCTCAGTGGAAAGAGCCTGGGCTTTGGAGTCAGAGGTCAGGGGTTCAAATCCTGGCTCTGCCAACTGTCAGTTGTGTGACTTTGGGTCACTTCACTTCTCTGTGCCTCAGTTACCTCATCTGTAAAATGGGGATTAAGACTGTGAGCCCCCCATGGGACAACCTGCTCACCTTGTAACCTTCCCAGCGCTTAGAACAGTGCTTTGCATGTAGTAAGCGCTTAACAGATACTGTTATTCTTATTCTTATTCTTATTGTTATTATTATTATTATTTCATCCCCACTTGAGATAAAATCCATTTTTTATTTGGCTCTCCATGTTATGATTTATGTCAAAGTTTATCATTGATGAAATAGACTTCTTGAAGGTACACCAGATTGGGACCAATGAAAAAGCTTTTTCTGGGAATAGGAAACGAATCACTAAAATAAGAAAGGAAAATATCAACCACCAGAGCATTTCCACACTCCAGAGAGGACACATGCCATCAGAAATCCCACAGGATATTTTAATGAACCAGATTTAGGTTCTGAGCTAGGATTCAGAGCTCCAAAGGGCTTAAGGGACTGTGTCCCCAAATGCCACTACATCCAATATTAAGAGAACCCATGGAGTTAACTCATGGCAGAACTGTCGGCCTCAGGAAGAGGTTTCCGCACAAGGCTCAGAATCTAAGGATTTATGCACTTTGGAAATTACTGTCTACTTTTGGTGTTATTCTTACATTGCATATTTACTGTCCTATTTAGGCAATTTAAAGATGAAATTACCTTTTTAGAATTTAATTTTCCAATTTTGCTCCAGACTAAAAAACAGACAAAAGTGAAATGAAAGAAGTCGTGATGCTCACTGGCTATAACACTCAATACAGGTATGGGTACCTAAGGACCATCTTGCAGATATGTCCTAAGGTGACTTTATATAGGAGAGTGATTTTATTGTATGAGTTATTCTAATATTCAGACACTTATGCAACTTTTAAAAAATGATTTATTCAGACAAGTTACTGAAATTTGTGCTATTTTCGGTACTCAGCAAATTTTAGCAGCAAGTGTCTGAGACATTGTAAGAAACCAACCATATGTTTAATGAGCTTATGTATTTGTACGTTCTTTTGAAAAACTTGTGACCATAGAGTGAGAAAAATATTTAGCCCTATGCATATAAAAGAATGATTTACATTTTTCAAATTCATTACTGCTTTTCTGTACTTGACCTCAGGATGAATAACTACTGATTGAAGGTAAGCGCAATTGAGAGATTTCTGATTTTATCTTGCCAGTTGTTACATCAATAGATGGTGGTTTTCAAAAATTATTTTACTATTGTAATAACTATTAAAGTGCAAATATTTCAGTGTTTCGGTAAAACATGGCTCTATGCTTAAACTTCACTTATTTGGGGCCTTTATGAGAGATCTGTGATTTGCTATGCCAACACTCATCATTTTTTGTTTGTTTGTTTCAATTTTCCTTCAATCCAAATAGCTTTATGCTAAAGGGGAAAGAAAGATTTTGGAGGTTGCTTTAAAATCAATTGCCTTCACTTTTCTAGAAGTACAACCTTATTTATTGAACAGAGATTTTCTTAGAGGCCTACAGGCTATAGTTTTTAAACACTTGATATCCACCTCATCCTCAGGCCCTTATCACATGTTCATATTCATTTCATATTCATACTGTATTTTAATGTCCATTTCTCCCTCTAGACTAAGTTCCTTGTGGGCAGTGTGTGTCTACCAACTCTGTTGTATTGTACTATCCCAAGTGCTTAGTACAGTACTTTGTGCATAGTAAATGCTTAATAAATACCATTGACTGATTGATTCTAGACCTCTACAGTTCACCAAGTTCTAAAGTTTTGAAGACCTCTGTCCATTTATAATAATAATAATGGCATTTATTAAGCACTTACTATGTGCAAAACACTGTTCTAAGAGCTGATCCACAGCACTTTCACTTGCCTGTGAAACTGCTAAAAAAATGTATTTCTTTTAAGGTTTAGAGTGCTCAGATCAGAAACTTGAGAGTTGGTGTACGTCTGATTCTAAGTGGGGAAGAAGAAAGACAAACAAGTTTAGAAATAAAATTTCTTTTATAATTTATGGATGGTGATCTGAATTTGAGCAGAAATCAGCAATCATTAGGGTTTAGCATTTTAGAACAAAGGTACAAGAAGGAAATGTGTAAAGTTCACAATTAGAGCCATTCGTTTATGATGCTCCAAAATGAATAACCCAACGCTTGAAACCCTTGCGTCAATGTTGAGAAAAAACATTCCAATCTGTAAGTCTTTTTGATTGTCAGGGTACACCTCCGAAGCAGGTAAACCCAGAAAGTTATGTATTTCTCATCCCTGGAGATCTTTAGAAAAAGAAAAGATCATCTGATCTGGATGGTTAATTCATTCATCTTTTTGGAGGCCTTCACCAACCAATTGCTAATCACCCTATTTTATACTTCCCTGTCACATCAGTCCTTCTGCATCATCCAGGCCTTTAAGGACTCATCAGAGTATTTATGTACCATATTTCACGTACTTGGCTTAGTGGAAAGAGCACAGCCTTGGGAGTCAGAGGTCGTGGGTTCTAATCCCGTCTCTCCCACTTGTCAACTGTGTGACTTTGGGTAGGTCACTTCACTTCTCTGTGCCTCAGTTACCTCATCTTTAAAATGAGGATTAAGACTGTGAGCCCCACGTGGTACAACCTGATTAGCTTGTGTATCTACCCCAGCACTTAGAACAGTGCTTGGCACAGAGTAAGTGCTTAACAAATACCATCATCATTATTACTATTACTCAGTCCTACCTGAATTTTATTTTAGTACATGTCTCTCAGACCGTGAGCCCCACTTGGGACAGAGACTGTACCAACTTGATTACTTCGTATAATGCTTGTGACATACAAATTCCTTACCAATACTATTATTTTTATGAAAGCCATGGATATTTAAAGGTAAATTCCAGTTCTGGTTCTCTGTTCTTACTAAGAAACTTCTATTTTATATATATAAAGTCAGGTGAATTTTTTTAAAAAAAAAACAATTACAATATTTGTTTCCTATTAAGGTGAATGTGCATCCTGGACCTCTTGCCCACTGGATTTTTTGGCTTTATTAGGACACTTAAAATCTTCCTTGAAGCTTTTGAACAAACATTTCTTTTAAGTGGTTGAGTGCCCTCTATTTTGTTAGAAAGATGTATAAGTTTCAAACTTGGGGTAGACTGAGACAGAGCTATCAAAACTTAGAATCTCTGCTACAGAACTTCATTTGCTCTTCAACTCTCCTCCAAATTTGAGAGCCAAGTTAAATTTGAAATTTATTTCTTTTAATACATTCCTGAAAAATGAACTGCTTTCATCTTTACCATTTTGACCAGTTTATAGACTCCTTTTTTTGTCTTTTAGCATTAAAAAGGAAATCGTGGACTATCAGGAGTTTCTGTTAGCCCTTATGCCCCTGGAAAATTAACCCATCTGATATTTAGACTTACAGATGAACATTTTGATGTCATGCTTCCAGTTTCAAGAACAGAAGTATGGGGGACAAGGATGGATAATCTGAACTTCAACCCTGAAGAATGAAGTAGTAGACTTCTCCAAAATGTTGGATAAAAATAGTTTAAATCTAGCATAACTGCTTGAAAGAAGAACAGTGAGGATCAAATGAATAAAGACAAAGAGATGGGTGAAAGGAAAACAAAACTAAGGAGTTTTTAATGTGAATGTCTTTAAAAGACTCCCTCGGTATACATATGTGTACATATGTGTATATATGCATATATACATATATATGTATTTCACAAGCAATTTATCTGTAACTGTCTATAAATGTTAATGATACATCTTTCTATTGTAGGGGTTTGTAAAAATATAAGGGATTTTCTAACTGACTAATTCGTTAAATGGCTGTAGGAAATCACACTACAGTTACTGAATTCATTCTTGTGGGATTGACAGATCGTCCAGAGCTTCAAGTCCCTCTTTTTATGCTCTTCCTAGCAATCTATTTTGTTACATTGGTAGGGAATATTGGAATGATTATTTTAATCCAGGTTGATTCCCGCCTTCAAACCACTATGTACTTTTTCCTCAGTAACTTGTCCTTCTTAAATCTTTGTTATGCCACAGTCTTTGCTCCAAAAATGTTGGTAAACTACTTGTCAGAGACTAAAACCATTTCCTTTGCCGGATGCATTGCTCAATGTTTCCTCTTCATCTTGTATGTATCCTCCGAGAGCATCCTGCTGGCTGTCATGGCATTTGATCGATACATGGCAATCTGCAACCCACTGCTTTACAACATCATTGTGACCAAGAAGCTCTCTGTCAATCTTGTGGTTGGGTCCTACCTCGGAGGAATCATAAACTCACTGTCACACACAGGGAGCTTGCTGAGATTGCCTTTCTGCAGCCCCAGTGTTGTGAACCATTACTTTTGTGATGTTCCTCCGCTGCTGAAGCTCTCCTGTGCTGATACTCATATTAATGAGATCCTCCTTTTCACCCTCTCTGGGATTCTAGCTATCATCACCTTTCTGTTCATCATCATCTCCTACATCTTCATCGTGGCTACCATACTGAGGGTCCCCTCTGAGGGGAGACAGAAAGCTTTTTCCACTTTGTGCCTCCTATCTGACAGCCGTGACCTTGTTTTACAGCTCAGCTAGCTTCAGCTACGTCCAGCCAACATCTCTGCATTCTCTGGATCAGGAGAAAGTAGTGGCCGTATTTTACACCTTGGTAATTTCCATGTTGAATCCGCTGATATACGGCCTGAGGAACAAAGATGTGAAGGAGGCCTTGAAGAAAGTCATGACTTGAAAAAATTACTTCCATAGGTGATTTTGACAAGTGAGAGGGAGAAAATAACTTATTATGATAGGACTAAAAATGAAACATGGCATAATGGTAACGATGCTTGGCAAAGTGCTTTCTTTGAAATTCTTATATGTTTGTGAAGTAGTAACGCTCACACCCAGCATTTAAGTGGGGTACAAATAGGCAAAAAAAGAATATGTATTTATGTAGGTATATATAAAGATATTACATTTTATAGCTATAAGATATTCAATATATTACTGTGCCAATGACTAATTGGTGAGTAATGACTAATATAAAAACATGAGACATGAGTCCTTTTTCATGGGACACTATGTACAATAATAATAATAACTAATAATTATGGTATTTATTTAGTGCATACTATGTGCCAAGCACTGATCTAAGTGCTGGGATAGATACTGTGTAATCAGGTTGTCCCATGTGGGGCTCACACTTTTAATTCCCATTTTACAGATGAGGTAACTCAACTACAAAGAAGTTAAGTGACTTGCCCAAGGTCACACAGCTTACAGGTGGCAGAGCCAGTATTTAGAACCCACATCCTCTGACTCCGCAGGCCATGCTCTTTCCACTAAGCCACATCCAGTCTAGACTGTGAGCTTGTTGGGGCAGAGAATGTGTCTGATGCTACACTGTACTCTCCCAAGTGCTTAGTACAGTGCTTTGCATACAGTAAGTGATCAATAAATATGAGTTGTAATAATAATAATAATAATAATGATGATGTTCCAAATATATTTTATGGCTTGACAATAAATAAAGATTTGAGGATTAAAGATGTATTTTGTCGCATTGCATTCATTATTAACATATGTGTGCGATGACAAGATTATTTACTGAGAGCTAAGGAAGAAACAATTGCCTTTTCAAAAAAATAGCTTTCCCCATGTGAGGAGATCGGAAGACAGCGGAATATTGAACTAGCTGGTGAAAGATCTTAATTGAATCAGAATCACAGGTAATTTGTCATCATCATCATTATCATCCGCTCGTATTGAGACATCAATGTGTGTACATGGACTATAAATTGAATACATTATTAAGAAGTAGAAAGAAAACTCAGAAAAATGGGAACAAAGATTCTAATGGTATTAAATATTATCACACCAAATACCTTGATGCTTTGTATTTGTTAATTGCCAAAGTTATTCACCAAATTCTTTAAATTTGGGATAATGAATTCATATTGCCCTTGTGTAATTCTTGATTTCTATTCTCTCACTACCATTTATGGTACAGTAATCAATTTATGTTTACTGCATCCCTCTAGGTTTGTAATCACCTCAAGGAATGGGATTGCATCTTTTACTTCTTTTTCATGTTCCTCACTAGAAATGAACAAATCAATAAAGAAATACGTAGTTGCTGAAGTGGTCGATGGAATGACTTCAATCCACCTAATTGACCGCCTAGAGAAGCAGCATAGCTCAGTGGAAAGAGCCCGGGCTTGGGAGTCAGAGGTCAGGAATTCTAATCCTAGTTCCACTGCTTGTCAGCTGTGTGATTTAGGGCAAGTCACTTAACTTCTCTGTGCCTCAGTTACCTCATCTGTAAAATGGGGATTAAGACTGTGAGCCCCACCTGGGACAATCTGATCACTTTGTATCCTCCCCATAGTAAGTGCTTAACAAATGTCATCATCATTATTATTATTACTGTGTGCAATTCATTTTACTAAGCAGAATCCAACAGAAGCAAGCACACATTCCCTATTCTCAAGCAACTTACACTCTAATGGGGGCAGAAAGACACAAATAGCTTTACAGATAGCTTTGTGAGAAGCAGCTTGGCTCAGGGGAAAGAGCCCGGCCTTTGGAGTCAGAGGTCGTGGGTTCAAATCCTGGATCTGCCAATTGTCAGCTGTGTGACTTTGGGCAAGTCACTTAACATCTCTGGGCCTCAGTTCCCTCATCTGTAAAATGGGAATTAAGACTGTGAGCTCCCCGTGGGACAACC
The DNA here is from genome assembly GCF_015852505.1 of Tachyglossus aculeatus. Taxonomy (NCBI): domain Eukaryota; kingdom Metazoa; phylum Chordata; class Mammalia; order Monotremata; family Tachyglossidae; genus Tachyglossus; species Tachyglossus aculeatus. The sequence continues at coordinate 36,869 of NW_024044863.1, read as the reverse complement.
TGATCACCTTGTAGCCTCCCCAGCGCTTAGAACAGTGCTTTGTATGTAGTAAGCACTTAATGAATGCCATCATTATTATTATTATTATTTACACATATGAGGAAGAAGAAACTGTAAAGACAGATATTTTGAAAAGCATTTAGAGTATCTAAACTAATAGGAACAGAAATACTATGGGTGGTTCTGGTTGTATAATTGCTGTGAAATAGTGAAAAAGTGCTGAGGAGTGGTATGGTGTTATAGTACAGTATTACCACTAATGCTGGAGTCATTTTGGCCATAAATGGCTGGTACATTTCAGAACCAATCTCATAAATGTTTTAATGATGACTTGGAGAAAGTTGATAGTTGATAGAAGCGCATCCCATGGCTATAGAACAGAGCATCAATAAAGAAGTATGGATAGAGGTGTTCCTCTTGAAATATTGCTGGGAAATATGGGAGAGTGAAAGAAGGGGCAGGAGGAGGGAGGGCCTGGAGAGGAGCAAGAAAGTTATTAGGGACATCATAACTAGTGGTTTCAGTTTTCTAAACATAGTATGTGGTCGGGGATCATTAGGGGTGAGAGACATTTGATATTCACTCCACCCCCCAACTCTAAACATGTATTTAAATTATTTATTATAAATTACTTATTAATTCATGTTACCATCTGTCTCCCCTTCTAGACCATAAGCTTATATGGTCAGGGAATGTGTCTGCTAATTCTCTTGTATTGTACTCTCCCAGGTGCTTAGAACAGTACTTTACACGAAGAAAGCACTCAATAAATACCATTGATTGATAAGAGATGGCCGTAGACCCCCGGCCCATATCATCCTCCTGGCCTGGAATGCCCTCCCTCTGCACATCCGCCAAGCTAGTTCTCTTCCTCCCTTCGAGGCCCTACTGAGAGCTCACCTCCTCCAGGAGGCCTTCCCAGACTGAGCCCCCTCTTTCCTCTCCCCCTCCTCCCCCCTACACCCCCCCACCTTACCTTCTTCCCCTCCCCACAGCACCTGTATATATGTATATATTTTTGTATGTATTACTCTATTTTATTTGTGCACATTTATTCTATTTATTTTATTTTGTTAATATGTTTTGTTTTGTTCTCTCTCCCCCTTCTAGACTGTGAGCCCACTGTTGGGTAGGGACCGTCTCTATATGTTGCCAACTTGTACTTCCCAAGCGCTTAGTACAGTGCTCTGCACACAGTAAGCGCTCAATAAATACGATTGAATGAATTAATGAATGAATGAAATAACTGAGAAAGTTAGCATTCAGTATGTCTTTTGGAGGGACTGACTTTTAAGGAAGACAATGGAGAAGGGGAAGGCCATGGTTTGGTGCAGTCCTTTAGGAACAGTGTTTCAGTCAAGAGGAGGTGACACGAGCAATGGATTGGACTAGTGGCTGACAAGCAGTTAGAAGATTTCCTTGGACTGTATAGGTATAACGCGAGTATACTGGAGTGTAACAAGAGAAAGGAGCAGAAAGCTAAGAAGGAGTCAGATATGGGAGAGCTTTGAAACACTGGATAGAAGATTGTGTTTTTTGCAAGAACAAACAGGTGGTTATGGGAGATTTTTGAGGAGGGAAATTGTTTTCCAATTACCATTTTGAAATGATGATCCAAAAAGCAATTTTAATTATGGACTGAAAGAAAGAACTGCTGGAGGTAAGAAGCCCAGTAGGATGGCTGTTTCAGTAGTTCATGGGGCCACAGTGGTCCAAGTATCATGGCATAGAATCAGGGTGGTGATGGTGGGAGTGGTGGTTAGAAGGGTGGTGAGAAAGTGATACACTGGCAGTGGAGTATTAGACGCCCAAAGAGGGAAACGGAAAGGGAATTAGCCTGTGCTTACCGAGGTCAAGTAGGGAAAAACAATCATTATTAGCCTTTCTAGGTTTGAAGGCCAAATGACTCGACTTAGATTAACATATTTTGGACACATAATCAGGAGGATTAATTCTCTGGAGAAAACACTAATGCTAGGAAGAGTCCAGGGAAAAGGTGGAAGAGGCAGACTGGCAACTAGATGGATAGAGAGACCGTAGCAACGATAATGGAAGAACCATTAGAAAGGTTGCAGACTACGGCAGAGGACAGGATGTTCTGGAGAAAGTATATCCATGGAGTCACTATGAATTGAAAATGACTCTATAGCAAATAATAGAGGCTTTGAAAGAAGAGAAGTCTAGAAAAGCTATTGTATGTAGGAGGAATCTTATGAGGGAGTCAGGTTGAATTAGAAGGGAGATTTTAGGGGAGCCAGTCTGAAGTTGGAAGGAACGCAGAGAGTGAATTAGATAAAAATTTGGGGTAAGATCTGAAAAAAAAAACATTAGGAGAAAGGGAGGCCCAGAAGGGGTACACTGCAACCTGCCCAAATTGAGTGGGGAAAAGAGTCAAGAGACATAGTCTCCGCTACTTGTGGAAGGTACAGTTCACCTTCCCAGAAACTGGGACTCCTCTTTGTGCTGAAACAGTGAAAAAAATGATATGAACTTAAGACTATTTGATAAGAAATATAGAAGTTAAATACTGAAATGGGAGAAAGTAGGGTGATGGAAACGAGGAAAGATCTGTAAAAACTTCCAGAAGGAATGTATCCTGGGAAAATATTATGGCATACCTTTGTGAAACAAACCATCATAACCTCATAACAATCTATCCTCAAAAGACCTAGAGGATTTGGAGATTTAATGATCCTCTTATTTAAATTACTGTTCTGTTTTTTGAAGACACTCCTGGGACACTGTCCTCAAGTGAAACTGAAGAAAATATAAACACAGCCTTGCTATTCAAAAGCATCCTTGGGAGGACAAAAGTTAAGATATCTTTTTCGACTCTGTGCAGAATGTGTGCTCATTTTAGCCTTTAACTTAATGGGGGAAAAAGTTGAGATATTTTCTTTCACCAGATAGCAAGTATTTCAACATTTACTAACACTTAAAATTGAGACATTCTGATATGCTTCGATGAGAGCCTACAGAGGTCTGAAAATGTCCCACTCCCTACTGGAAGTGGAACTAAGGGCAAGGGAATGTAGGTAACATTTTTGCAAGATCTGCTGCCTGGAAACTGCATTTTCCACATCAGAGGCCTCCATTTCCAAGAATCCTCTTGGAAGGAGACCCAATCAGCAAGTCAGGCAGTCATCAAATTTATGAAAGGGAACTCTTGCTCTGTCAATTCCCGCCAGAAAGGTCATACTCTGGCAGCTTCTCCAGGTGACCTACTTCATGCGCTGACCTGTAAGTACGCACACTGCCTGGACAGCTAAGGTTCTTTTTGTATTAATGATAGTCTACATAAATAGTGAATTTTATATATCTAGTGCAGCGTAAGCATGCTGATCTAGTTTAACTTTCCCCCTTTTACCTTCCCCTGAGGATTAAGCCAAATATCTGTGTTGTGAGGGCTGAGTGATGAATGTACAGAGGTACCTAGATTTTTACTCCGGTTGCTTCACCTCTAGCCCTGATAGAACAATTCATTCATTCATTCAATCATATTTATTGAGCGCTTACTGTGTGCAGAGCACTGTACTAAGCGCTTGGGAAGTACAATTTGGCAACATATAGAGACGGTCCCTACCCAACAGTGGGCTCACAGCCTAGAAGGGGAAGTTTCACTAGAAGTTTCACTGATGCTCAATGGATGGTATATGCAGCTTTGTGATTTCTAAACTTGATCTTAGACAACACAAAAAACCCATTTTATAAACAGTAACAATAATAATAGTAATAATAATGGTATTTGTTCATTCATTCAATCGTATTTATTGAGCGCTTACTGTGTGCAGAGCACTGTACTAAGTGCTTGAATAATAATAATAATAATGACATTTATTAAGTGCTTACTGTGTGCAAAGCACCGTTCTAAGTGCTGGGGGAGATACAAGGTAATCAGGTTGTCCCACGTGGGGCTCACAGTCTTCATCCCAATTTTACAGATGAGCGAACTGAGGCCCAAAGAAGTTAAGTGACTTGCCCAAAGTCACACAGCTGAGAAGTGGCGGAGCTGGGGTTTGAACCCATGACGTCCGACTCCAAAAGTTCTTACTGTGTGCCAGGCACTTTACTAAGCACTGGGATGGATACAAGCAAATCAGGCTGGACATAGTCCCTGTTCCATGTGAGGTCACAGTCTCACTCCTGATTTTTCAGATGAGGTTACCAAGGCTCAGAGAAGTTAAATGACTTGCCCAAGGTCACACAGCAGACAAGTAGTGAAGTTGGCATTAGAACCCATGTCCTTCTGACTCTAAGGCCCATACTCTAACCACAAGGCCAAGATCAATGGTATTGATTGAGTGCTTACTGTGTGCAGAGCACTGTACTAAGCTCTTGGTAGAGAACAATATCACAGAGTTGGTAAGACATGGTCTCTGCCTACAAGGAGCTTATGGTACACACAGAGAGACAGACATGAAAATAAATTACAGATATAGATATGTGCTGTGGGGCTGGGTGTGGGGTGAATATGAAGTGTTCTAAGGGCTCAAATCAAAGTGCAAGGATGATGCAGAAGGGAGAGGGAGTAGGGAGGCATCTCGGAGAAGATATGATCTTAATAAGGCTTTGAAGGTGGGGAGAATGATGGTCTGGTCTGTCAAATTTGAAGCGGGAAGGAGTTGGGGTGAAGGAGTTGGCAGTTTGTGGGTGAGGGGTCGTCAATGAGATATAGGAGATGACTGTAGAAGTGGACATGAGTCTCCTTGGACCTTGAAATCACATAAATATTAAGTGATGAACACTTCACTGTACTAATTTTGTTCTTTAAGGCGATGATGATGGGGTCTTCCATCAGGAATAACAGAGAGCTTCATTCCTCAGACTTTAGAAAAGCATTGATTATAGTGCTAGTAATTTGGCACTATTCACACTCAAACATTGGTATTTCTGAAGCCCATCTTGTCCTTTTGAGTAAATGCAGTGTGGCCTACGGGAAAGAGCACAGGACTGGGAGTGAGAGGGCATGGGTTCTAATATCGGCTCTGCCTCTTATCTGCTGTGACCTTGGGCAAAGCACTAAATTTCTCTGGGCCTCAGTTCCCTCATCTGCAAAACTGGGAATTCACTACCTGTTCTTCTTCCTATTTAGACTCCCTGCTAGCTTGCTGTGGGCAGGGAACATGTATACCTACTCTGATGTATTGTACACTCAATGGAAAGAGCACAGCTTTGGAGTCAGAGATCATGGGTTCAATTCCCGGCTCTACCAATTGTCAGTTCTGTGACTTTGGGTAAGTCACTTACCTTCTCTGTGCCTCAGTTACCTCATCTGTAAAATGGGGATTAAGACTGTGAACCCCCCGTGGGACAAACTGATCATCTTGTAACCTCCCCAGTGCTTAGAACAGTGCTTTGCACATAGTAAGTGCTTAATAAAAGCCATCATTATTATCAATCACTCAATCAATCATATTTATTGAGGGCTTACTATGTGCAGAGCACTGTACTAAGCGCTTGGGAAGTACAAATTGGCAACATATAGAGACAGTTCCAACCCAACAGTGGGCTCACAGTTTAAAAGGGGGAGACAGAGAACAAAACCAAACATACTAACAAAATAAAATAAATAGAATAGATATGTACAAGTAAAATAAATAAACAGAGTAATAAATATGTGCAAACATATATACATATATACAGGTGCTGTGGGGAAGGGAAGGAGGTAAGATGGAGGGGATGGAGAGGGGGACGAGGGGGAGAGGAAGGAAGGGGCTCAGTCTGGGAAGGCCTCCTGGAGGAGGTGAGCTCTCAGTAGGGCCTTGAAGGGAGGAAGAGAGCAGTACAGTGCTCTGTACACAGTCACTGTTCAGTATATACCACTGATTGATTAGACTGTGAGCCCCATGTGTGACCTGATTATCATGTGCAGCGTGGCTCAGTGGAAAGAGCATGGGCATGGGAGTCAGAAGTCATGGGTTCTAATTCCGACTCCACCACTTGTCAGCTGTGTGACTTTGGGCAGGTCACTTCACTTCTCTGGGCCTCAGTTACCTCATCTGTAAAATGGGGATTAAGACTGTGAGCCCCACGTGGGACAACCTGATCACCTTGTATCCTCCCAGTGCTTAGAACAGTGCTTGGCACATAGTAAGCACTTAACAAATGCTATTATTATTATTATTATTATTATTATTATTATTATTATTATTTTATGTGTTTACCCCAGCATTTAGTACAGTGCTTGATGCATAGTAAGAATTTAAACCAATGCACAGTTATTATAAATGCAGTTTTCAGCCAGGGTTGAATTTTCACCCAAGGATATTTTATAAACAGGGAAGATCTGGAGCATTGTTTCTGTTCATCCTCAGGCTAGCTCAGGGTGATCTTAAATTGAAGCCTTATTTACTTCATAAATACTTTTTTCCCCCCCTCAAATCTGATCACCCGATTTTGTTCTTTGGGATGAATAATGGAGAAGTAGCATGGCTCAGTGGAAAGAGCATGGGCTTTGGAGTCAGAGGTCATGGGTTCGAATCCCAGCTCCGCCACTTAGCTGTGGGGCCTTGGGCAAGCCACTTAACTTCTCTGTGCCTCAGTTACCTCATCTGTAAAATGGGATTAGGACTGTGAGCCCCACGTGGGACAACCTGATCACCTTGTATCCCCCAGCACTTAGAACAGTGCTTTGCACATAGTAAGTGCTTAATAAATGCCATTATTATTATTATTAATAAGTACTTTCCTGCAGCTAAACCCTTCATTGAATACATTGGCTTAATGGAAGCAAAGTCATCTTCTATATGTGCCGCCTAAATGGTGAGGCTGGTTTAAATGGAGAATCATTTCCCAGAAATTTATGGTTTCTGAGATCACTTGCTCCCAGCTCCCAGGATCACCTAGAGAAATAGATGTAGGGAATAAAAGAGGGAGGGAATGTTCTTTGGGGTTATCCGGTGCTCAGGGGCCGTGCTGTGGTTAGTCCTTGTGCAGATGGACGTTTGTTTCATTCAATCATATTTATTGAGTGCTTACTGTGTGCAGAGCACTGTACTAAGTGCTTGGGAAATACAAGTTGGCAACATATTGCATATTGGCAACCAACATATTTGGTTGATAGAAACACCCAGAATATGGTGGGAAATACATCCCTGTCTCCCCCTTCCCACTACCTCCCTTCATATAATACATTATGGAATGGGATTCCCTGCTTCCTTGGATTTATTTCTGCACAATTTCCCCCTCTTTGAGGTGGGGAACTAGCTATAGACTGTAAGCTCCTTCTGGCAGGATTGTGCCTACCAAATGCATTATACTCTGCTTTCCCAAGTGCTTATTATAGTGCTTTGCCTACAGCAAGCACTTGATAAATATCACTGATTGATTAATTTGGGGGCTAGGACTGGGTTCAGTGTGTACTTATAACACTTTTATTGTGGTAAATTTGGTTTCACTCATTTTTGCGAGTTATCCCTTTGGATTATTAATTTGTTACCCCCTGATTGTCAACATTTAGAAACTTTCTACTCTCACGAAACTCAGAAAAGCATGAAAAATCACATTCATGCTTCTTATTTATTTTGTAACTACATTTACCCCAACTTGGAAATTTCACTGGAAAAAGTTACTGGTCAAAATAGAAAACTGCAAGATCAAGGAAGAAGTCTGATGCAAAATGATCTGAAGAGAGGTTAAGAAAAGTGATATAGATGAGTGGTCCTCAGGGCTCTTTTTTTGTGGAGAACTGCCTCATGTATTGCCTCAGGAGAAGCAGTATTTCCCAATGGATAGAGCAAAGGTCCTGGATTCTAATCCCGGCTCCACCGCTTGTCTGCTGTGTGAGCTTAGCAAGTCACTAAACTTCTCTGCACTTCAGTTACTTCATCTGTAAAATGGACATTTAGACTGTGAGCCCCCCGTGGGACAGGGACTGTGTCCAATCTGATTAGCATGTCTCTACCCCAGTGCTTAGTACTGTGCATAGTATATAGTAAATGCTTAACAAATACCATAGGAAAATAAGTACTTCTATCGTTGGGGTAAATTTAATGGTGTTAGTGATAAATGCACAGTAGCTGCTCAGTAGACAAGTACAAAGGAGAAGGCATGGAAGAGCAAACACTTAATCTAGGAGAAGGTAAAGAGGAAGGAGAAATTGTGGCATTTGTTAAGCGCTTACTATGTGCCGGGCACTGTACTAAGAGCTGGGGTGGATACAAGCAAATGGGATTGGACATAGTCCCTGTTCCATGTAGGGCTCACAGTCTCACTATAATAACTATGGTATTTGTTAAGCACTTACTATGTGCTAAGCACTGTTCTTAGCGCTGGGGTAGATACAAGATAATTAGGTTGTCCCACGTGGGGCTCACAGTCTTAATCCCCAGTTTACAGATGAGGTAACTGAGACATAGAGAACTTAAGTGGCTTGGCCAATGTCCCACAGCAGACAAGTAGCACAGCTGGGATTAGAACCCAAGTCCTCTGACTCTGGCGCTTGCCACTATGCCATGCTGTGTCTCTAATTAATCAATCAATCGATGATATTTATTGCTTATTTTGTGTAGACCACCATACTAAGTTCTTGGGAGAGAGCTGTACAGTTAGTAGACATTATCCTCACCTCAAGGATCTTAGAGTTTAAGAGGTACTCCCCGAAACCTACTTCCTGCAAACAGGTAATGATGTTCTTTTCTCCTTTACTCCCTCTTCCAACTCCAGTCGGTCAATCGATCGAGGTCCAACCTCTTGGTCCAAGATTATCGAGGAATCTTTCAATCCATCAATCAATCAGTTGTATTTATTGAGCACTTTCTGTGTGAAGGGCACTGTACTAAGCACTGGGAGGGTGCAACACACTTTCCAAGCACTCAGTACAGTGCTCTGCACACAGTGAGCACTCAATAAATACGATTGAATGAATGAATGAACAAACAATGTAACAGATACTTTCTCTGCCCACAGTAAGTTTATAGTCTAGAGGGGAATCTTTCCACCATCCCCAGTCACACCAGATGTGGTTCAGGCAATGAGCAGTTGCTGGATTGAAGCAAAGGGTTATAAAAGGAAGGATAAATCAACTTTAAAAGAAAGTCTAATGAAAGAATGAGGCACCATAGCATGCTGAAAGAAAGAATAGTTTGTGCAATGCTATTTAGGGAGATTGTAAAGTTCTTCAGGTCAGGGATTGTGCCTCTCTTTTGTATTCTCCCAAGTGCTTATTTCAGTGCTTCGCACAGAATATGTGCTCAGTAAATTTGATCAAATGATGACTGACAAGACAATTGTATTCAATGTCATGATTTGGCAAATAAGGCTGAAGAAAAATCCAAGCAACTTTTTGTCATCCCTAGAATTTGAGAGAAAGCTGTGGGGAGAGTGTGTTTGCAGGTTTCTAGTATTTCTAATAATAATTATGGTATTTATTCAGCAGTTACTATGTGCCCAGCACTGATCTAAGTGCTGTGGTAGACACAAGATAATCAAGTTGTCCCATGTGGGGCTTACAGTCATAATCCCCATTTTACAGATCAGGTAACTGAGTCACAAAGAAGTTAAATGCCTTGTCCAAGGTCACACAACAAAGTAAGTGATGGAGCCAGGATTAGAACTCATGTCCTCCGACTCCCAAATATGTGCCCTTGCTATTCATTCATTCATTCAGTCGTATTTATCAAGCGCTTACTGTGTGCAGAGCACTGGACTAAGCGCTTGGGAAGTACAAGTTGGGAACATATAGAGACGGTCCCTACCCAACAACGGGCTCATGGTCTAAAAGGGGGAGACAGACAACAAAACAAAACAAGTAGACAGGTGTCAATACCATCAGAATAAATAGAATTATAGCTACATACACTTCATTAATAAAATACTGCCACTGCCACTACTGCAGCTTCTCTTTCTTGGCTTGACGAATATGACCACTCCCTGGCCCACGTCCTCCCCCTGGCCTGGAATGCCCTCCCTCCACATATCTGCCAAGCTAGCTCTCTTCCTCCCTTCAAAGCCCTACTGAGAGCTCACCTCCTCCAGAAAGTCTTCCCGGACTGAGTCCCCTTTTTCCTCACCTCCTCCCCATCCTCCCCACCCTACCTCCTTCCCCTCCCCACAGCACCTCTATATATACAGATTTATTACTCTATTTATTTTACTTGTACATATTTACTATTCTATTGATTTTGTTAATGATATGCATCTAGCTTTATTTCTATTTATTCTGATGACTTGACACCTGTCCACATGTTTTGTTTTATTGTCTGTCTCCCTCTTCTAGACTGTGAGCCCGTTGTTGGGTAGGGACCATCTCTGTATGTTGCCAACTTGTACTTCCCAAGCACTTTGTACAGTGCTCTGCACACAGTAAGCGCTCAATAAATACGATTGAATGAATGAATATAGAACTGGTTAGAACACTGCCCAATTTTCTGCATCTAGGCATTATGGGTAAAGAACAGGTAAATAGATTTTCAGTGAAAAAATATAGCCTAAGCTGACTCGCTTGAATAGCGTGAAGTTTGATTTCATGTCTGAAATGCCAGTCCCATAGTAATTATGCACATATACATTTTTTATGTTAATGTCTGTCTCACTGTAGTAAAAACCTCTTGTGGACAGGAAACATGTCTACCACCTCTGTTATAGTCTCGTGAGCAGTTAATATTAGTATTTTCCGTACACAGTAAACACTCAGTAAATACATTGATTGATTGATTGATTGGTTAAAAGCATATTCTTCTTCCATAATTCCAAATTCTCTAAACTTCTTCTGGCAGAGACTATAAAAAAAACCAAATCCATGGCTCCAGAGAACATAACAAAAATCACAGAGTTCATTCTTTTGGGGCTGACGGATCGTGCCGAGCTGAAGGTCATCTTTTTTTCTGGTGTTCTTAGTAAACTATGCTCTTTCCCTGCTGGGAAACATCGGCATGATCGTGTTAATTCGAATGGATTCCAAACTGCACACGCCCATGTACTTCTTCCTCAGTTCTTTGTCATTTGTAGATGCCTGCTATTCATCAGTATTTGCTCCGCAGATGCTGGCCCACTTCTTTGTTGAAAGAGGAACGATCTCACTCCCCGCTTGCATTGTACAGTATTTTGTATTTGTCTTGCTGCTCACCACCGAGGGTTGCCTGTTGGCCGTGATGGCCTACGATCGCTACGCAGCCATCGTTAACCCACTGCTTTACACGGCCGTCATGACCAAAAGACTCTGCGTTAGCTTGGTGGTGGGCTCCTACATAGGGGGACTGATTAACTCCCTGACCCACACAATTGAGTTGGCAGGCTTAGCCTTCTGTGGGCCTAATGTCATTAGCCACTTCTTCTGCGATCTGCCGCCGCTGCTGAAGCTCGCGTGTTCAGACACCTCCAGAAACGAGCTGCTGCTTTTGATTTTCTCAGGAGTCATCGCCCTGCTCACCTTTCTGACCATCTTCCTCTCTTACGTCTTCATTGTCGCCGCCATCCTGAAGATCCGTTCTACATCCGGGCGGCGCAGAGCCTTCTCCACCTGCGCCTCCCACCTGACTGCCGTGACGCTGTTTTACGGATCCATAAGCTTTAGTTACAACCAGCCCCATTCCCGGTACTCTCTGGAGCAAGAGAAAGTGGTGTCTGTGTTTTACACTCTGGTGATCCCCATGTTGAACCCCCTGATTTACAGTCTGAGAAACAAGGAGGTGAAAGATGCGGTGAAACGAGTGATGGGGTCGAGGTGTTCCTGTTAATTGAATTACGATGATGTCTTTGGCAAATACATATTTCAGATCTGTAAGAGAGGATTGTCTCAAGGTCAGGAAGTTCAGTTCTGCCCTATCTGCAGAGGAGGAGCTGAGACTGACCTGAGGAGAGAGGATACTCTTTCTCCACCCCCACAATGCTTAAATATTTATTATTATTATTATTATTATTATTATTATTATTATTATTATTATTATTGTTATTATTATTGCCCCCCACCCCCAACACCAGCCCATCCACCTCCTGGCAGCCCGAATAATGTGAGCCAAAAAACTGACTTTATCTAAATGTGTTTGGGACAACCAGTAGCCTGGAGCCTACGAAGAAGCACAGTCCAACTAGTAGCTGTAGTCTGTACATTCCTTGAGGGCAATGGCTGTGACCACCTACTCTGTTGTAGAAGAAGCAGCGTGGCTCAGAGGAAAGAGCCCGGGCTTTGGAGTCAGAGGTCAGGGGTTCCAATCCCGGCTCCACCAGTTGTCAGCTGTGTGACTTTGGGCAAGTCACTTCACTTCTCTGGGCCTCAGTTCCCTCATCTGTAAAATGGGGATTAAGACTGTGAGTCCCCCGTGGGACAACCTGATCACCTTGTAACCTCCCCAGAGCTTAGAACAGTGCTTTGCATGTAGTAAATGCTTAATAAATGCCATCATCATTATTAGAGAAGCAGCGTGGAGCAGTGGAAAGAGCTCGGGCTTTGGAGTCAGAGGTCATGGGTTCACATCCCGGCTCCACCAACTGTCAACCGTGTGACTTTGGGCAAGTCACTTCACTTCTCTGGGCCTCAGTTACCGCATCTGTAAAATGGGGATTAAGACTGTGAGCCCCCCCCCCATGGGACAACCTGATCACCTTGTAACCTCCCCAGCGCTTAGTACAGTGCTTTGCACATAGTAAGTGCTTAGAAAATGCCATTATTATTATTATTATTATTGTACTCTCACAAATGCTAATTACAATGCTCTGTACACAGGAGGCACTCAATAAATGCCATCAGTTGATTGATACTAATAGTACCTACTGAGAGCTCCCTAGGTGCCAGGGGGCAATATAAAATAATAATAATAATAATAATAATAAAAGCGATGGCATTTATTAAGCACTTACTACATGCAAAGCACTGTTCTAAGCACTGAGGGGTTACAAGGCGATCAGGTTGTCCCACGTGGGGCTCACAGTCTTAATCCCCATTTTACAGATGAGTGAACTGAGGCACAGAGAAGTGAAGCGACTTGCCCAAAGTCACAGAGCTGACAAGTGGCGGAGCTGGGATTTGAATCCATGACCTCTGACTCCAAAGCCCGGGCTCTTTCCACTGAGCCACGCTGCTTCATGCTCTGTACACAGGTGGCACTCAATAAATACCATCAGTTGATGATTGACGGATAGCAGTAATGGTACTTACTGAGAGCTCCCTAGGTGCCAGGGGGCAATATAAAATATCCTTAGACTCTATTTCCCCTATCTGCAATTTATTTTAATGTCTGTCTTCCCCTGTAGACTGGAAGCTGCTTTTGGGACGGGATCACATCTACAAAGTCTACTATATTCTACTTTCCTAGTGTTTAGTACAGTGCTCTTCACACAGTAAGCACTTAATAAATACCATGGATTGATGGCTATACAACAGAATCTTGAGGCACAATGAGTTTCCACAGTAAAACGGGAGACAGACATAAAAATACTGACAAATAGAATAATTGGAATAAATAATTGAATGAAAAGAAGCCATGTGGCCTAATGGAAAGAGCATTATCTTCTAGGTCTGGGGGTCAGAGGACCTGGATGTTAATCCTTACTCTGCCAATTTTCTACTGTGTGTCCTTGGACAAGTCATTTAACTTCTCTGTGCCTCAGTTCCCTTACCAGCAAAAGGGGGTTCGGTCCCTGTCTTCCCTTCAACTTAGAGAAGCAGCATGGTTCAGTGGAAAGAGCACGGGCTTTGGAGTCAGAGGTCATGGGTTCAAATCCTGGCTCTGACACTTGTCAGCTGTGTGACTTTGGGCAAGTTGCTTCACTTCTCTGTGCCTCAGTTACCTCATCTGTAAAATGGGGATTAAGACTGTGAGCCCCACGTGGGACAACCTGATCATCTTGTAACCTCCCCAGTGCTTAGAAAAGTGTTTTGCACATAGTAAGCGCTTACTAAATGCCATTATTATTATTATTATTATTATTATTATTCAACTTAGATTGTGGAGCTTAATTGTCTAGTGTCTATCCCAATGTGCTTAGTACAGTGCCTGGTACATAGTAACTGCTTAACAAATGCATTTATCATTATTGTTACCATTATTAACAGTAATAATGATAATAATAACTAATATTCATATGTAAATTCTGAGGATGGGCATAAATAAGTATGAAATGCTAGGAGAACCTAGGTGGCCTGCACGGGCAAACTCAGCAACGTTCTTGCTCCCTTGGAAACAGAGCTGGGTGGCCCAGCCAGTCTGCCAGTGCATTCCTACTGTGGTGAAACCCTAATAATATTTATTATTATCGTGGTATTACATTTCTCTGCACTCAGTAAGTGCTGAACAAATACTATTGATTGACTGAATGAATGCTCATTTTGAGACATGCAATTAGATTGTTTTGTTAAATTCATGATTTGTTAGGCACTGGGAAAATAATTACTCTGAATTAGGGGTCTGATAGAGGAACTTGATAACAGTCATATTTAACACAATGAATTTTATTTTGGATTCCACCTCTTCCTTAAGGAACACATTCCTCAATCTTTCTCTACAGAATATCATCAGTGTACCTTTGATTTACTGGTAGATGGACTGGTGTCTTCGGTATTATTCACTGAGCACCTACTCTGTTTTCTAGGTGCTTGGGAATGTACAGAAATGAATGGGAAAGCTCTTGCCATGAGGAAATTTCAATCCATGAACCATTCTTCCTGTGAAAGACGTGGTTCTTTATCCAATCCCCACTTTATCAATCAATGGTATTTATTGAGAACATACTGTATGCAAAAAAAAAAGCGCCTGCACATGAGAATTGAAAGAAAACTGAACCCAAAACACAGAAGCTCTTATGCTTCTCTGTAAGGGAACAAAGACAATAATGAATATTATTCCTTTTAGTAGTGGTAATAGCATTTATTGAGAGTCCACTGAGTGCCAAACGATTTTTTAAGTCCTTAGAAAGCACAAAATAAAGAAATGACATGTTTCCAGCCCACAAGGGGCTTACACTGTAAATCAATAGATGATAGAACTGTGAACATCCAGGTCTGAATCTGCTGATGAGACCAAGGGGAGGGGAAATCCAGGATTCCCAAAGGTAACATATCCAGCTCCTCAAGCAGTTTCATCAAAATCACATATACATCACTTTTCATATCAAACACTTCTACTTCATAACAAATAGCCATCCAAGATTACAGAAGGCAAGGTCCTGAAATGCAGTTGGTGTTTCAGTATTGAAGACCTATTTATTGAATTTCAACTTTTCTGGGTAGAATATGAAAGAAGAATGATTATCAGAAGGATACTTAAGCGGCTGTTTCTCTTGGGTGCCTAAATAGGGCAACTGTAAGAAGAGGAGACAGATTAACCATTTTGAACCATAGTGAAGCAGAACCTCAAAGGAGTCACTGTGATATTGGACTATAAGGAGATGCCAGTGGTAGCCAATCCAGGCTGGTGTGCACATCCATACAAATTCCATCTTTGAACCCAAAGGATGACTAAATAACATTTAATCACATGGCATCAACATCACATCTTTCTAATACATCGGGAGGTAGATGGGGCTAGGGATTGCCTCTATCTGTTGCTGAATTGAACTTTCCAAGCTCTTAGCACAGTGCTCTGCACACAGTAAGTGCTCAATCAATATGATTGATTGAATGAATGAATGAATAGAGAAGCAGCATGGCTCAGTGGAAAGAGTACGGGCTTTGGATTCAGAGGTCATGGGTTCAAATCACGGCTCTGCCAATTGTCAGCTGTGGGACTTTGGGCAAGACACTTAACATCTCTGTGCCTCAGTTATCTGTAAAATGGGGATTAAGACTGTGAGCCCCCTGTGGGACAACCTGATCATGCTGTAACCTCACCAGTGCTTAGAACCGTGCTTTGCACATAGTTAGCACTTAATAAATGCTATTATTATTATTATCATTATTATTATGAATGAATAAAAATAGGTGCTATTAAGAGAGAGGAAAACTACTCTAGGTTCCCTCAACTTTTCACTTTTTAAGTGAACTTCTGAGTAGAACTGTATTGCCAAGAACCAGCAGCATACCCCCCTATTGATAACTGGTGAATGAAACAGGTTTCATTAGGGACATTCAGAAATTTAAAATCACATTGGGTATGTCATATGCAGACTCAGGCAATAGTGATTTTTTTTTCTCTTCCCTCAAGAATGGAGGCATAGTTCCTCAGGAAGAGAGAGAGAGAGAAAGAGAGAGGGAGATGGAGAGAGTGAAAGACACACACAGAGAGAGAGAGAGAGAGAGCATAAGGGAGGTTTAGTGGGAGGAAGAAACTGATCATACAATTATAACTATCATGCATTTTGGAAGAGTAAAATATCATTCCCAAGACATTGATTTATCTCTGGTTCAAGAGAAAAAGTGTCAATATTTATGACACATTCTAAGCAGACTGTGAGCCCACTGTTGGGTAGGGACCGTCTCTATATGTTGCCAACTTGTACTTCCCAAGCGCTTAGTACAGTGCTCTGCACACAGTAAGCGCTCAGTAAATACGATTGAATGAATGAATTTACACTGAGTACCACTTTTAATCATCAAAAAACAGAGAAAGCACCTTCATTTCCATTACTTTCCTAAAGGCACTTTTCACTTCTTTGTTTCTCAAGCTGTAGATCAGAGGATTCAGCAAGGGGATGAACACAGTATAAAACACGGAGACCAATCCGTTCTGATTCAGGGAAGAGTTTGAATGTGGCTGAAGATACATGATGATCAGGGTCCCATAGAAAATGAAAACAGCAGTTAGGTGGGAAGCACAAATGGAGAAGGCTTTCCGTTTCCCCTCTCTAGATTGGGTCCTTAGGATGGCAGCAAGAATGCAAATATAAGAGATCAGGATAGTCCAGAGTGTGCTCAAGCTATTAAAAGTAACACAGATACACATCAGTAGGAAATTGATGCTCGTATCTGAACAAGAGAGTTGTAACAGTAGTGGAATTTCACAGAAGAAATGATTGATCACATTGGATTGGCAGAATGACAATCTGAATGTAAGATAGGTATGAATAAGTGAATTTGCAAAGGCACCAAAGTAAGTAATTGATGCCAGGACAACACAGACTCTGGGGGATACAATGACTGTATAGAGCAGTGGGTGGCAGATGGCCACGTATCGATCATATGCCATCACAGCCAGAAGGAATACCTCAGTGGTTGCAAATGCCCCAAAGAAATAAGCTTGGGACGCACACCCAATTAAAGAAATGGCTTTGGTTTCTGACAAGAAGGTCATTAGCATCCTGGGAGTGACGCATGATGAGTAACAGAAATCGACAAAAGATAAATTGCTGAGGAAAAAGTACATGGGGGTGTGAAGTTGGGGCTCAATCTTGATCAGCATCGTCATCCCAAGGTTACCTACCACGGTGACAATATAGGCCATGAGAAAAAACAGAAAGAGGGCCACCTGCAGATCCACTCGATCAGTTAGTCCCAAAAGGATAAACTCATTCCACATGTTGAGATTTCCTTCTGCCATCAATGCCATCTTCAGTAACTACGGGGACGGAAGGAACAATGCAATATTAGTTGGGTACTTGCTAAGTGAGTGTGGGTGAGAACAGCAGAGTCTTGATACAGTAGAGTCTTAATTCAGTTGCTCTGCAAGGATTCACATCCTGTGATGCATTTAAGCTCAAAACAAAAATTTAGAATGAGTGGATTTCTCTCCCCTTTTCATGCTTATTTTTAAGGAAGTGCTCTTCTCCCACTGTTCTCCATGCCTAATTCCCAGCTGTGTACTCTTTACCAGAGCTTAATACAGTGCTTTAAACACAGTAAGCACTTAATAAATACTATTTCTACTCTCATTACTACTACATTGCTACTACCACTACTACTTCAACAACTAGTAGTACTATCCTCAAATGAGGCTTAATGTATGGGGGGAAAGAAATATTTAAGAAGTGTTATAATGTCTTCTAATTATTCTTTTGTATTCTCTCATCCTCCATGATACAGTGTTCTCCCCATAGGAAGTTCTCAGTTAATACTCCTACTTAATGAAGTAATAGGATTCACTTCTGAGATGCTGATGGCCTCAGTCAGGGAGCTGAATTTGGACACCATTTCCTTACTCTCTTATGGGCAAAAATCCTCGGCCTATGTCAAGGCCAGACTGAACTTGCTCTTCAAAATCTATAGGAAAATTGAGCCCCATCTTTAGCATTTAGCCCTAACCCTAAACATTGTTCAGTGCTCCAGAAGCTAAGTAATCACTGTTTGAATAAGGACAGAATTATTTCCTAAATACAACCATGGTGAGGTGGGAAGAGTTCCACATGATCCCCTACTGGTCTAGAAAGAGGTAATGTGTCCCTCTAAGCCCACGATTGAGAAAATGTGGCCAATCGGGGACATTCTGTTCTAGGTTTTTTTTTTTCCTTGTCCTGAGGATAAAATAAAAGGTAATATCTATTATTAGCCATGCTGGTTGTTAAAACGGTGGAGGTGGAATTAATGGACTGAGGGGAAACAGGAAAAGGAACTGGGAACCTCCTCCCTTAGGAAACTACATTTTCCAGGAAGCAAAAGTCCTGTCATCCCAGAAATCCTGAGGTGGAGACCTTTAAATATTAAGACCTGGGGCCTGGCTGCTTCCATTGGGTCACAGTCCTGGGGAAGACTATGTGCTGGGAGTACACATCTTCAGAAACTTGTTGATCAGAATTCACTTGTTTGGCAAAAGAATTTATAAAATGAGAGGCACTTGAGTATTTGGACCATTGTACCTGGAATTTGGATTTGCTTTAGGTTTTCCCTCATTTTTCCCTTCTTTCACTTCAAAATCAATAATAATAATAATAATAGCCATATTAGTAACAATAATACAGTGATAATAATGATGGTATTTGTTGAGCTCTGATTAGGTGCCAAGCACTGCACTAACTGTTGGGGTAGATACAAGGTATTTAGGTCAGACACAACCCCTGCCCAAATCAGGGTTACAGTTTAAGTATGAGGGAGAACAGGTATCGAATCACCATTTTACAGATAAGGAAACCGAATCACTTCCCTGGAGTGCTTTTATTCTGACTATTTTGGAAGTTAAACACATTTCTGATAGGATTCTATCCCAATTAATAAGATAAACCACCTAATCCTTTGACTTTTCCCTGTAGATAGTGACCCATGACATCCTTTGAATATTAATTTTAAAGTCTTGACAAGCCATACCTTTTCACATTCATGGATAAACTGAACTTCTTGGTCAGATGCCGATCCTGATACCAGTAAAACAAAGGATGATAATCCAAGAAAACCTTGATTGGAAACCTCTTTAATCTAATCGTGGCATCTCCTGATATTTTACACCCACCATAGCACATGATATATATGAATCTATATTTACATCAGTGAGTCTATATCTGTTTAAGCATATTCAGTCCCTTTTATTCACATTCAATTCCCTAGTTGGCCAGTCTTGTCACTTTCTGGGGATTTGTTCATTCATCTGAGGGAGGTAAAAAGCTCCTATAGCAAGATCTGTTCACTGATTTCTCTAGAGAGGGGAAAAGCAATTTGGTAAAGTGGTAGGATTTTGGAAGAAGACTCAAATTCAAAAGGACAGGTGACCTATATTAGATTCAGGGGAGATCAATGAAGGAAACATTTCTACTCAACTCTGCCCTAAGGTGATAGCAATGTTCAAGCATGACCTCTTCCTGGAAAAAACTACTCCCCACTCTTTACAATCTTTACATGTATATGAGGTAGAAGGGATCATTATTATTACTATTATTGTTATTATTTGCAACTAATCATAAAACTGTGATATAATTGTTAGGAATTTACTCTGTGCCAATACAGTGCTAAGTCCCGGGGTGGATGCATGATAGGATAATCAGAGCCTTTGGAGCCCTGCTACCAGTTTTGGGTTGCAGGTGGATTTTGGGACCTTTTTCCTGATTTAGTGTGACTTCACTTCTCTGGGCCTCAGTGACCTCATCTGGAAAATGGGTATGAAGACTGTGAGCCCCCCGTGGGACCACCTGATGGCCTTGTAACCTCCCCAGTGCTTCGAAAAGTGCTTTGCACATAGTAAGTGCTTAATAAATACCATCATTATTATTATTATTACTATTATTAATAATCCTGGCCCTGCCACTCACTTGCTATGTGACCCTGGGCAAGTCACTTTGCTTCTCTAGGCCTGTACAAAATGGGGACTAAATACCTGCTGTCCCTCCTACTTAGAATGAGTGCCCCGGGAGGAACAGGGAGTGTTGGCTCTAATTGTATCTACCTCAGTGCCCAGCACAGCGTTTGACACACAGTAAAAGCTTAAGAAATGGCAGAGGACTCATGCTGAAGGGTTTCCACGAGGCTGGCTTAACCGTTCCTGGACTGGGCCACAAGACCCCAGTGAGCCCGGGCCTCGCCACTACTGATATCAAGTTGAGAAACATAATTGATAAGGGGGCCAGGCCAGGCTGGGCTATGAGAAGTAGCGTGGCCCAGTGGAAGGGGCCCGGACTTTGGAGTCAGAGATCATGGGTTCAAATCCCAGCTCTGCCGATTGTCAGCTGCGTGACTTTGGACAAGTCACTTCACTTCTCTGGGCCTCAGGTACCTCATCTGTAAAATGGGGATTAAAACTGTGAGCCCCACATGGGAAAACCTGATCACGTTGTATCCTCCCCAGTGCTTGGAACAGTGCTTTGCACATAGTAAGTGCTTAACAAATAGCATCATTACTATTATTATTGTTCTCTGGACCTCAGTTACCTCATCTGTAAAATGGGGATTAAGAGTGTGAGCCCCCTGTGGAACAACTTGATGACCTTGTAACCTCCCCAGTGCTTAGAACAGTGCTTTGCACATAGTAAGCGCTTAATAAATGCCATTATTATTATTATTATTTTCCATCATATTTCTCTTACCAGGAACACTACTGAATTTTGACAGAAAAGAAATCAAAGTCAGTAAAGTCATCCTTTATTCCTAAAGTTTTTTTTTTTTTTGTGTGTGTGTGTGTGTGTGTGTTTGGGAGTGTGTGTTTTTGCCCTTAGTAGAGTGCTTTGCAGATTAGTAAGCACTCATTAAATACCATGATTGATTGTGTTTCTATGCATATAAATAAATATACCAACCTGTCATGATTTAGGCTAGATGAGGTTTCTCTTTTTAATTGTTCTCCTTCCCCTGAAATTTCTACTATACAATAAATACATAGCACCGACAATCGAACTCCAATTAATCTGTTATCACCACCAGTAGAATGAATGGCAAGGTTTCAGGGACAACATGGCTTTCGTCTAAACGTAGACTTGGGTCTCTTCCCTTCGATTTCTATGCCAAGAAAATATGGAGCAATTTTCTTGAAAGCTGATGAAAGAATGAAAGCACCACATCCGGAAGTGGCAGTGTATTTCTGACTTCTTATTCCCAGACCTAGCTCTAACTGTTCATAATCAGGAAAATGTTTAGTGTAAAATCAAAACTTGACAAATTACAAGAGATTCACACTCCAATCATCCCTAAACCACATATAAATGTGGAGCCAAAATAATAATAATGGAATTTGCTAAACACTTACTATGTGCTAAGTGTTGGGGTAGTTAGGTTGTCCCACTTGGGGCTCACAGTCTTAATCCCCATTTTACAGATGAGGTAACTGAGGCATAGAGAAGTGAAGTGACTTGCCCAAACTCACCCAGCTGACAAGTGGAGGAGGTGGGATTAGAACCCACGACCTCTGGCTCCCAAGACCGTTCTCTTTCCATTAGAGAAGCAGCGTGGCTCAGTGGAAAAGAGCACGGGCTTTGGAGTCAGAGGTCATGGGTTCAAATCCTGACAGCCAGTTGTCAGCTGTGTGACTTGGGGCAAGTCACTTAATTTCTCTGGGCCTCAGTTCCCTCATCTGGAAAATGGGGATTAAGACTGTGAGCCCCCCATGGGACAACCTGATCACCTTGTATCCTCCCCAGTGTTTAGAACAGTGCTTTGCACATAGTAAGTGCTTAATAAATGTCATTATTATTATTATTAAGCCATTCTCCTTCTCTATACATAAGGAAGCAAAAACGAAATCTTGGTCAGCATCAGGTGGACACTGTTCATTCGAGGCCCATAAAACCTCAAATGAGGTTCATTTGGGTCTGAACTGCAGAAATATATCACATTTCTTCTACAATCACTTGGAAATGGTCTTTCTAGAAGAATTAGGTAGGATCAGGTAGGAAAAAAAAATGTATTTCCTTGAAACTGAATTACACGATAAAAGCAAATACTTATTTTCCAAAGAGATGCATATTGTTACCGCTGAGTTAATAGCATATAAAAGTTAAATAACCTAGTGAGGGGATTGCTGACATTAATAACAGTGTTTAAGTGCAGTGAGAATAGGGCTGTTCTAAGTGGGAGTCTGATTTTATGTGCAACAGAGTTGAGGTCCAGTGATTACGGTTTAGTAGCAGACTTTAAATAGAAATGGGAATGGTGAAGGAAAGAAAGACAGCCCCATCTTGGCTTAGAAATGCCTAGGTACATCTGAAATGAGAACTTCTAGCAAACATATGGGGAACTATTTAAAAAACTTAAGAGATTGGCGGGGTTTCAAACATATGCATTCTTTAATCAAAGTGAATATTTTGAAATCTGGGACACTGGGGTGAAGGAACTTTGTTATTAATGCTATGGGAAGGAAATGAACTTTAAATTTTAGCCAATTTGATTCAATTCACACAAAAATAAAGTATCCCGAGCTTTCTATGAGCCCGTTGTTGTGTAGGGACCGTCTCTATATTGCCGACTTGTACTTCCCAAACGCTTAGTACAGTGCTCTGCACACAGTAAGCACTCAATAAATACAATTGAATGAATTTCCTTCCCTGAATGGATAGCTCAGGAAATCAAGTCATTGCCCACATCTCTTCTCTACAAATGTCCTGGAAATATTTTCCCTCACTCCAAAGACTTGGCTGTACTTTTCTTTTGCTGATTGCCCATTCCACTCTGACTCCCCTTTCTTCCCTCTGACATCTTTTATCCAGGTCTGTCAATATCACACAGGTATGGAGGGTTGGAGGAAGAGGAAAAATGTCCTAGTCAATTAATTCCCCTCCTGCAGAGTGAAGGGTTGTTGATATTGAAATCAATCCATCAACTGTATTTACTGAGTGGTTACTATGTGCAAAACACTATACTACACACTAGGGAGAGTAGGGTGTATCACAGTTGGTAGACATGTTCCCTGCCACAACGGGTTTACAGTCTAGATGGGGAGACAGGCATTAATATAAGTAAATAAATTACTGATACTACTACTACTAATAATAATAATGGCATTTGTTAAGCACTTACTATGTGCAAAGCACTGTTCTAAGCGCTGGGAGGGATACAAGGTGAGGATGTAAGGTGATCAAGGTGACCACATGGGGCTCACAGTCTTCATCCCCATTCAACAGATGAGGTGACTGAAGCTTAGGGAAGTTAAGTGAGCCCGCTGTTGGGTAGGGACCGTCTCTATATGTTGCCAACTTGTACTTCCCAAGTGCTTAGTACAGTGCTTTGCACACAGTAAGTGCTTAAGAAATACGATTGAATGAATGATTGAATGAGCTTGCCCAAGGTCACACAGCAGACATGCAGTGTGGCTCAGTGGAAAGAGCACTGGTTTTGGAGTCAGACATCATGGGTTCAAATCCCGGCTCTGCCAATTGTCAGCTGTGTGACTTTGGGCAGGTCACTAAACTTCTCTGTGCCTCAGTTCCCTCATCTGTAAAATGGGGATTAAGACTGCGAGCCCCACATGGGACAACCTGATCACCTTATATCCCCCCAGTGCTTAGACCAGTGCTTTGCACATAGTAAGCGCTTAACAAATACCATTATTATTATTATTATTATTTTGTGGCAGAGCCAGGATTAGAACCCATGACCAATGACTCCCAAGCCCGGGCTCTTTCCACTGAGCCACACTTTGTTAAGTGCTTACAATGTACCAGGCAATATACTAAGAGCTGGGGTGGATACAATTGACAGTCCCTATCTCATGTGGGTCTCACAGCCTCAGTACTCATTTTACAGATGACATAACAGGCATAGAGAAGTGAAGTGACTTGCCCAAGGTCACACACCAGACAAATGGCAGAGCCACGATTAGAATCTATTCCCTTCTGACTCCCAGGCATGTGTCTATCCACTATGGCATGCTACTTCCCATAAGTACAAAGGTGCTGTGGGGCTGACAGAGGGGTGGATAATGTGTTCAAACACAAATGCAAGAGCTATACGGAAATGAGCAGGATAAATTTAAATGAGGGCCTAGTCGAGGAAAACCTCTTGGAAGAGATGTGCTTTTAATAAGGCTTTAAGAGTGGCTTAGCGTTTAAAAAGTGTTCCAATTATGGAGTTGTAGTCAAACCTGAGACTTGCCCTGGATTTTCTCCCTGTTCTTCTCCTACCAGATTTCCCATTCTTATTATCTGTTTAATCTGTTTCCCCTCTCCATCCTTCCTGAAAAGAAAGACAAACAAGAATTTTTTTTAGCATGGCAAAAAATCCACAAATGTGCATTTAATTTTCACTGTGAGGAGAAGAGGATAATCTCCTTTCAGCAAGTTCCCTAATCAAATGAGGGGGTCAGGAAAAGTTCCTTTTTTATTTTGGCATTTAGGGGGACTCTGTTTATCGTGGGGGGTGGCGGAAGAGAAGCAGAAACAGAAACCACACCTAGTCATTTGAGAAAACTACCTTTACCGGATTGAGATGAGCAATCTGGAAGCATCTCTGGAACTTCCTATCTTTTGAAGAATGTCCCTTCTTCATCTCTGGCACAGAACACTTCACTTGCTGGGGTGATAGTCATCTTCTCGGCTCCGCTTCTTTATCCCTCCCATCTCCAAGAGGTCGAACATGCTGGCCATGGCTGGCTACTCTAGACCAATATCCGTGGTGGTGTGTGTTTCCATTTCCTCTATGAAGCTGTTGGTCTTGATCAGGGGACTCCAGAATCTGAGCATTCTGGGGCAAGCGCATTTGCCTATTAACATGAGTGGTATTTTTTTAACATCAATCAATCAATGGGACTTTGAGTGCTTACAGTGTGCAGAGCACAATACCGAGCACTTGGGAGGATATATTGGAGTTGGTATGTCTATAATAACAGTAATAATAATGATATTTGTTAAGCGCTTATTGGGTACCAACCACTATTTGAAGTGCTGGTAGGTACAAAGTAATAAGGTTGTCCCACATGGGCTCACAGTCTAAATCCCCATTCTACTGGATTAAACAATATTTAGCTATTTGCTACCCACTTCACTACAGAGGCATTGTGTGACCCTAAAGGCCTGTATATATCTGGTGACTGGATTCTATTTAATGGGATTTTTGAATTCACTTACGCATATAAATGGTTTACTGAGTTTGTCTTTCTGCGGACCTAATGTCATTAATCGTTATTTCTGTGACATCCCGTTATTGTTCTAACTCTCCAGTTCTGAAACGTGGAGCTCACAGTCTTAATCCACATTTTACAGATGAGGTAACTGAGGCACAGAAAAGTTAAATGACTTGCCCAAGCTCACGCAGCAGACAAGTGGCGGAGTCAGGATTGGAACCCACATCCTCTGACTCCCAAGCTCGTGCTCTTTCCACTAGGCCATGCTCCGTATTTGTTACGTGCTTACTATGTGTCAGGCACTCTTCTAAGCACTTAGAACAGGGCTTGGTACACAGTAAGCACTTAAAAAATAACACAATTATTATAATTATTATTAGAACTTAGGTGAGATTTAAGATTTAATCCGTGGCCCCTTTCCTGATGATTGATCTGATCTCTTTTCTTATTCTGGCAGTTATCATTTGGTGAAGTCTCATAAATGGTTAAAGGGTTTGATACTGTGATAAGTCAATTCATTCTCTTGGGGCTAACAGATAACCCTGGCTTGAGAATGACCTTTTTTGTGCTGTTTCTTTTGATTTATTTGATAACTGTGGTGAAAAATCTCTGGATGATCATTCCCAGCTTCATTCCCCCCAATATTTTTTCCTCGGTCACCTGGCTTTCTTGTATTTCTGCTCTTCATCAGTTTTCGCTCTCAAGATGCTGGTGAACTTCACCTCAGAGAGGAGAGTCATATCGTACACAGGGTATATCCTCCAATATTCCTGTTTCAACATGCTCATAACCACAGAGTGTCTTCTGCTGCCTGTGATGGCTTACGACCAATATTTACCTATTTTGCTACCCACTTCACTACAGAGGCACTGTGACCCTAAAGGCCTGTATGTATCTGGTGACTGGATTCTACTTAATGGGCTTTTTGAATTCACTTACGCATACGACTGGTTTACTGAGTTTGTCTTTCTGCAGACCTAATGTCATTAATCGTTACTTCTGTGACATCCCATTATTGTTCAAACTCTCCTGTTCCCGAAACCTACGTCTTGCTCTTGATTTTCTCTGGGGCCATTACAGTGATCACCTTTCAGATGGCAATAAGCTCCTATGTATGTATTCTCTCCACCATCCTAAGGATTCCAAAGGCAGGCACAAAGCCTTTTCCACCTGTGTGTCCCACCTGACAGTGGTCACCATTTTCTATGGAACAATGATATTTGTATATTTTCATCCAACTTTCACCTGTCCATTGGCTCAGGCCAAAATAGCGTCTGTGTTTTTTACTCTCTTGTTCCTGTCTTGTCTTTTGCTGTCGAATTGTTTCCCACCCATAGCGACACCACCGACACATCTCTCCCAGAATGCCCTGCTCTCCATCTGCCATCCTTCTGGTAGTATATCCATAGAGTTTTCTTGGTAAAAATATGGAAGTGGCTTACCACTGCAGCCCTCTGCGTTGTAATAATAATAATGGCATTTATTAAGCGCTTACTATGTGCAAAGCACTGTTCTAAGTGCTGGGGAGGTTACAAGGTGATCAGGTTGTCCCACAGGGGGCTCACAATCTTAATCCCCATTTTACAGATGAGGTAACTGAGGCACAGAGATGTTAAGTGACTTGTCCAATGTCACACAGCTGACAATTGGCAGAGCTGGGATTCAAACCCATGACCTTTGATTCCAAAGCCCATGCTCTTTCCACTGAGCCATGCTGCTTCTCGCGGTAAGCTCTAGTCTCTGCCCTCAACTCTCTCCCGTGTCGCTGCTGTCCAGCATGGGTGAGTTTTGATTTGTAGCAGGTTGCCTTCCACTAGCTAGCCACTGCCCAAGCTAGGAATGGAATGAGTATGCC
The DNA here is from genome assembly GCF_015852505.1 of Tachyglossus aculeatus. Classification (NCBI taxonomy): domain Eukaryota; kingdom Metazoa; phylum Chordata; class Mammalia; order Monotremata; family Tachyglossidae; genus Tachyglossus; species Tachyglossus aculeatus. The sequence continues at coordinate 9,740 of NW_024044863.1, read as the reverse complement.
TCTGCTTGACTCTCCCTCCAGTAGCTGAGACTGGTAGAGTACTGGAAACACTCTAGGTATGACTCTGAGAGGGGGACTCTCTTGCTACCCATCCTGAATCTCTTGATTTACAGCCCAGGGAACAAGAAAGCCCAGGAGGTTTTGAGAAGGATGGTGCAGAGAAAAATATAATAATAATGATGGCATTTATTAAGCGCTATGTGCAAAGCACTGTTCTAAGCACTGGGGAGGTTACAAGGTGATCAGGTTGTCCCACGGGGGGCTCACAGTCTTAATCCCCATTTTACAGATGAGGGAACTGAGACACAGAGAAGTGAAGTGACTTGCCCAAATATATTTTCAATGAATGGGCAGATGCAAAGTTAGTGACTCTAGTGGAGGAGGGAACAAATTTTTCAGCTCTTGATGTCAAGTGCCAGGTGATATTAAGATATGCAGGCTGTCAGGCTTATATGGGTTAAAATGATCATGGGGCAATTCTCTTTTAAGATTTGAGGATTTAGAGAAGCAGTGTTGCCTAGTGGAAAGAGCATTGGCCTGGAATTCTGAGAACCTGGATTCTAATCTCTGCTCCACTACGTACCTGATTTGTGACCTTGGGTGAGTCACTTCACTTCTCTGTGTCACAGTTCCCTCATCTGCAAAATGCAGGTTCAGTACCTTTTAATAATAATAATAATGTTGGTATATGTTAAGCTTACTATGTGGCAAGCACTGTTCTAAGCACCGGGGTAGATACAGGGTAATCAGGTTGTCCCACGTGGGGCTCACAGGCTTCATTCCCATTTTACAGATGAGGGAACTGAGGCCCAGAGAAGTGAAGTGACTTGCCCAAGGTCACACAGCTGACAAGTGGTGGAGCCGGGATTAGAATCCACTACCTCTGGCTCCCCAGCCCTTGCTCTTTCTACTGAGCCATGCTGCTTCTCCTTCCTACTTAGACTTGGAGCCCCATGTGGGACCTAATTATCTTATATCTACCTCCGTGCTTAGTACAGTCCTTGGCACATTTTTTTAATGGTATTTGTTAAGTGCTTATTATATGCCATGCACTGTACTCATTTTGCAGATGAGGTAACTGAGCCACAGAGAAGTGAAGTGACTTGCCCAAGGTCATCCTGCAGACAGTGGCAGAACTGGGATTAGAACCCAGGTTATTCCGAATCTCAGCCGCATTCTCTATCTACTAGACCATACTGCTTCTCATAAGCACATAGTAAGTGCTTAATACCACAATTATTGTCATTGAAATGTAGTTGTTCATTCATTCAGTCGTATCTATTGAGCACTTACTGTGTGCAGAGTACTGTACTAAGTGCTTGGGAAGTACAAGTCGGCAACCTATAACGGGCTCACAGTCTAGAAGGAGGAGACAGACGACAAAGCAAAATATGTGAATTACCTGAGCCAATGAAGCAACAGCAATAACAGCATGTCACTTGCAGCTCCCATGTTGTTGTGTGGCTTTGCCTCAGCTTTGTTAAGGAAAGAGCAAAAGGGATCCCTTCAGCTGTGCCATTTTTGCCTCACCTGGAGTTTAGTGCAACACAGAGAGCTAGTGCTTGGCTCAGTCTGCCAGAAATGGGTAGACTCCATAGTGGCACCTCCTTTTTAGTGACTGGTCTTCAAGTGAAGACTTGCTCCCATTCCTCCACTCCCTCTTTTCCAACTCTACTGTTGACGTTCCATAATCTTGTTTCCATCCTCTTCATTCCACTGAGACTGTACTCTACAAGATCACTGATAATGCCAAAGCCATTGTAGACTAATCACCTAGCTGTTTTTGACACTGTAGACCACACCTTTCTTATATATATATATATATATATATATTATACAACCTTGGTTTTATTGATTCCAATCTCTCCTGGTTCTCCTTTGATCTCTCTGGTCATTCCTTCTCAGTATTTTTAGCTGGCTCTTCTTCCTCCCCAACCTCCTCATTATAGGTATCCCCTAAGGTTCTGGTTTGGGTTCCCTTCTCTTCTCACTTTACACTCACTTACTTGGGGATCTCACCCACTCCCATGGTTTCAGATACCACCTTCAAGCAGCTGGCTCCCAAATTCTTGTTAGTCCCTGCCTCCGTGTCTACAATCTTACATTTCCTCCTGCCTCCAAGGCTCCTCTAACCACATGGAGTCTCACTGGTACCTTAAGCTCAATTTACCTTAAACTGAACTCATCTCTCCTCTCAAATCTTCTCTGACACCTATATTTTCCACCATAATTTATAACACTGCTATCCTCCCTGTTTCTGAAATTCACAGTCTTAGTAATTTCCTTGACTTCTCACTCTCACTCTCAACTCTCCAGACCCTGTGAGTTTTTCATCCAAAACATTACCTGGGTTCACCTTCCCTTGCCATCCAACAGCCACATTGTGGCTTGATTACCATGTCAGCCTCCTCACTGATCTCCCTGCCTTCATTCTCACCCCTCTCCAGTCCATACTTTCATTCAATCATATTTCATTAAATCATGTTTATTGAGTGCTTATTGTGTGCAGAGAACTGCACTAAGAGCTTGGAAAGTACAATTCAACAATAAAGATTGAGACAATCCCTGCCCACACTGGGCTTACAGCCACACTTCGATCTGCTGTCTGGATCACTTATCTAAACATCCTTCTGCACATCTCTCTACTTCTCAAAAATCTTCAGTGCTTACCCAGTCCACTCCTCATAAAGCAGAACACCTGACCATTTGATTTAAAACACTTCACCAGCTTTCTCCTTAATTATCCACTCTCTTTTTCAACTATACCTCAGCTTTCACTCTTTGTTTTATTTTTTTTTAAATCTTATTTGTTAATTGCTCACTATGGGCCGCACGCTTTTCTAAGCACTGGGGTAGGTACAAGATAATCTAGTTGGGCACTGTTTCTTTTATTATATTGTTATTGCGATTGTTATTATTATTATTTTGTTTATTTTCTCACTATTTCTCCTTATCTACTCTCAAACCTCTGACTTCCTGTTCATATCCTTTATTCTGCGAAGAAGTCCCTCTTCTTACAAATATATCAGATCTCGGAGCTGCCTTTCCAAAGCCCTTTTGAACTACCTCCTCCTCCAGGAGGCCTTTTCCAATTAATTTCTCTTCTCACCATGTCATTTCCACCCAAATGCTATTTCAGCACTACTGTGTCATCTAAGCATTTGGGGAACTCACATTCCCAGCTGCATTTGTGTGGAAAGAGCTCAGGTTTGGGAGACAGAGGTCATGGATCCTAATCCTGACTCTGCCACTTATCAGCTACGTGACTTTGGACAAGTCACTTAACTTCTCTGTGCCTCAGTTCCCTCATCTGTAAAATGGGGATTAAGTCTGTAAGCTCTATGTGGGACAACCTGATTACCTTGTATCCCCCACCCCAAGTGCTTAGAACAGTGCTTGGTGCATAGTAAGCACTTGACAAATACTATCATTATTATTTGTGTACACATCTTTGAACTCCAGTTCTGCCGGGTAATTTACTTTAGAGTCTGTCCCCCTTGCTAGACTTTGAGATTGCTGAAGGCAGGGATTATGATTTCTCTGTGAAACCCTCCCAACTGCTTCGTACAGTGCTCTACATACGATATATGCTCATTTGATTCATAAGGTGGTCTCTCGTTCTTAGTGTGGCCTGTATGAAAACAATGTATATCAAATTTCCATTGGGTGTTTGCTACTGAAAGACCTTCTTTAACTCCCTTGCTTTTTAAGATTGTGGAATATGAACTGTTTGCTTCTATTTCTCACTTTATTGGGCTTTAATATTATTTTTGGAGTACAGTGAGCTTAATGGAACAACACTGTTGGAAATTTGGGTAAGGGTGGAACCTACTTGGTTGAAATGAAAGGAAACTGGGCTGTTTGTGACTAGTCAAAACCAACAAAGATAAGATGAACACACAACTTTGCTTCCTTCCTCCCTGCAGAAACACTAATGACTGATATTCAGATACTAAGAGCAATGAATACAATATTGTTTTAATGGTACTTGTTAAGCACTTACAATGTGTCAGACACTGTACTAAGCATTGGGGTAGGTACATAATAATTAGGTGAAACACAGTCTCTGTCCCACATAGGGCTCACAGTCTTAATCCCTATTTGACAGATGAAACACTGAGGCATAGAAAAGTAAAGGTCATGCAGCAGACAAGTGGCAGAGCGGGGATTAGAAGCCAGGTCATCTGACTCTCAAGTCCTTCTTCTTTCCATTAGGCCATGCTGCTCCTCAAATCAGTCTTGACTGTCTCAGACCAATGCTTTATTTTTCTTTTCTTTTCTTTTCTTACACATTCACTATGAGCCAGGCACTGTACTAAATACTGGAGGTAGATACAAGATAAGCAGGTTGGATACCATCCATATCCTCCATTTGGCTCACAGTCTTAATCCCCATATTACACTTGAGAAAACTTTGGTGCATAGATGTTAAGTGCCCTGCCCGAGGTACCACAGTAAACAAGTGGTGGAGCAGGTATACGACCCCAGGTCTTTCTGATTCCCAGGTCCTTGCACTATCCACTGGGCCATGCTGTTTTTCCACTATGCCAAGCTGCATGGATGTGAAGCTGAGAATCTCCAAATATAAAATACTGTAAGGGTCAATTATTCCATTAAATCAGGTTTTTGGTAAATAAATGTGAATACCTGAGTACGGTGCTCAGTACACAGTAAGCGCTCAATAAATATGATTGAATGAATGATGAATGAATAGATGCTCAAAAACATTTTGACTCACTTAATTTTCTTTCTATCCCCAAACACTAACTCAAAGCAGAGGAGAGTGGCTCTCTAGCTCTTGCCTTAGATTGCATATCTGGGCAGGAGAAAGCTCATAATGGCTAAAAAAATGAAGGTGGGGAGGAGCGACAGACAGGAAGGGAATGAATATGACCATCCTCCAGATTGGAAGGATATAATTTTTCCTCTTTGATATCTTTGAGGTAGTGACAATGGAGATGAGTAGTTTACTGGGCAAGACCTGATTTTCCAATCTGGACTTTTCACCTACATTACCCTTATTTTTTAAAATGGTATTTGTTAAGTATTTACTATGTGGCAGGCACTTTATAAAGTGCCAGGGTAGGTACAAGCTAATCAAATTGGACATAGCCCATGTCTCACATTGGAGTCACGGTCTTAACCCACATTTTTCAGATGAGGTAACTGAGCACTGAGTCTTGGCCGAAGTCATACAGCCGAAACGTGGCCGAGCCAAGATCAGAACCCAGATCCTCTGGCTCCCGGTCTGTGCTATTTCCACTAAGCCCTCTGCTTCTCCCTTGTCCTTTCCTTTCCCAACTCTCCCATCCCCATGATACTGAGATCTTTAGCCCAGGCTAGTTGGGACCACTAACTGAAACCTGCCCTAGAGAGGAGCAGATGGCTGGGGTGGAAAGAAATAAAGAAGTTTTGTTGCTCCAATCCAACAATTAAACACAGCCCATTCAATACACATACAAGACTACTGAAGACATCTGAGAGGGCATGTCTTTACTGGCACTGATATTTCCTCACCATCCATCTCTTCTTTCCTTCTGGGTCCCTGGTAACCATCTCCTCCTGCATTCTTTTATCCCTACTGAAAATGAACTCTGGGGCAGGGGACTTAGAAAAGAGAAGGAGATAGGTGTTCAATGAACAGAGTTTTACATGTTTGCTTTTTTTAAATGAAGTATTATTTTGTACATTTTTTCTTCTAAAGTTAGTTTTTTTATTGTATCTTAGTAGTGCCACAGAGGGCATCCACAAGAAGGGCCTTTATATTTAGAAACAATAGCACTTCCTCTTGCATTAAATCCTGTGGTGTTCTTCCCATCCCTGCAGGAAGCAAATATTTCCAGAATCTACCCCTTCGTTCCCATCCAAACTTCCACCACCTTGGTCATACCCTGATTTGATTACTGTATCAGCCTCTTCCCAGCCCCAACCAGCCTCCATTCTCTCCCTTTAGAAAGTCCATATTTCATTCTGTCCTTTTTCTGAAACATTATTCTGGGCATATCTCCCCACTCCTTATAAACTTCCAATGGCTACCCATTCCTCTTGGTTAAAAGTCACTCAACTAGCTCTCCCAGCCTGCTTATCCTTGTTCTCCCATAACAGCCCAGTTTGCATATTTGCTTCTCTCAAACCAACCTAAGCACTGTGCTTCCTACTTGTCACTACTGAATCTTCACTTCTGCCCTCTGCTCAGCCTGGAATTCCATCCCACCTTCAACATATGGCAGATTACTGTTTTTGTCATTTTCAAAAGCCCCCTAAAATCGTATCTTCTCCTGAAGTTCTTCCCTAATTAATTTTTCAACTCCTTGCCCTATATCCCCCCTCTCAGGGTCACACCTGGAGAGTTTCCAGGTAATACTCTACCAGTCTCAGTTACGGGAGGAAGAGTCAAGCAGAGACCTATCCATTCCTAGCGTGGGCAGTGGCTAGTGACTGGAAGGCAATCTGCTACAAGTCAAACTCACCCATCCATTCGTTCATTCATTCAATCATATTTATTGAGTGCTTACTGCATGCAGAGCACTGTACTAAATGCCATGCTGGGCAGCGGTAGCATAGAGAGAGTCGAGGGCAGACTTGATTTTACTGCATGGAAGGCAGCAATAGTAAACCACTTCCATATTTTTACCAAGAAAACTCTATGGATACAGTACCAGAATGATTGCAGATGGAGGGTGTTCTGGGAGAGATGTGTCCATCGTGTCGCTATGGGTCAGAAACGACTTGACGTCATAAGAAAAGATGAGCCCCATATCCCCCTCAAATATTACTTCAGATCTTCCACATCAATTAATCACTTGGGTCCTCACATCCTCCATTGCACTTATGAATTTTAGACTCTATTGTACTTATTGCTTCCTTCTACCTGTAATTTATATTGGAGTCTGTTTTCCCAAGTAGATTGTAAACACCTTGAGATCAGAGATCAGATCTTAGTACAGTGCTCTGCACAGACTAAGCAGTAAATACTATTGACATATTCATTTTAAAAAGATATTAGTGTGGCCATAAATATTTCAAGGAGTTTACAATTTATACGAGAAATACTAAGAGGATTGAGAACAGTCATATAACCATAGGCTGCATGTGATATACATGAACAAACAGGAAATAAATAAGAAATTTATAATATACTTGAAGACATAACATTGAATATATATTCTCAAAGACTGTAATATTACTGCATCCCAGAGTAAAAAAACAGATCTTTTCTTAGTAATAATAATAATAATGATGGCATTTATTAAGTGCTTACTATGTGCAAAGCACTGTTCTAAGCACTGAGGAGGTTACAAGGTGATCAGGTTGTCCCACGGGGGGCTCACAGTCTTAATCACCATTTTACAGATGAGGTAACTGAGGCACAGAGAAGTTAAGTGACTTGCCTTAAGTCACACAGCTGACAATTGGCAGAGCTGGGATTTGAACCCATGACCTCTGACTCCAAAGCCAGTGGAATTCCACTGATTCACACTGCTTCTCGAGTCCTTTATCTGGTAATATATAGTAAAGGAAACAACATTAAAATGCTACAGTTACATTAAAATAGGGACAGTTTCCAGCCTAGAGTCTTTTTCAGGGCCTCTTTCACCTCTTTGTTCCTCAGACTATAGATCAGGGGTTCAACATGGGAATCACCAAGGAATAAAACATGGACATTACTTTGATCTGGTATGCCGATAGGCTGGAGATGGGACATATGTACATGAAAATCAAAGTCCCGTACAGAATGGACACAGCCATTAGGTGGGAAGCACAAGTGAAAAAGGCTTTGCATCTCCCTTCAGTGGAACGGATCTTCAGGATCGCAGCGGCGATGTATGCATAGGACAGGAGAATGGCCAGGATGGTGCTTACAGTAGCGATGGTGGCAAAGATGAAATGGACCAATGCTGCCGTGTGGGTATCCGAGGAGGAGATGGTGAGGAGAGGAGGGATGTCACAGAAAAAATGGTTGATAATATTTGAGCTGCAGAAGGACAACCTGAACAAGGCACTAGTGTGGGCTGTTGCATTCACAGAAGCGCAGAGATACGAGTTGGCTACCCAGAGGATGCAGCTTTTCTTGGACATCAAAATGGTATAACGCAATGGTTTACAAATGGCAACGAACCTATCATAGGCCATTACAGCCAACAGGTAAAGTTCAGCATTAGCAGCTAGGGAGAACAAGAAAAACTGGGTTGCACATTCTGCAAACGATATCACCTTTTTGGCCAGAAGGTAGCTGGCAATCATTTTAGGAGCAATGATAGAAGAATAACTGACATCTAAGAGAGACAGATTGCTGAGGAAAAAATACATGGGGGTGTGAAGCTGGGAACTCATCTTGATCAACAAGGCGATGGTCAGATTCCCCACCACAGTAACGAGATAGATGGCACAAAACAGCAGAAAGATTATAAACTGTAAGTCTGGGTGGTCCGTAAATCCCAAAAGAATAAACTCAGTCACTCTGGTACAGTTCTTCTCTTCCATTTATTCTGTCGTGCCCCTTGGAACTAGGAAGAAGCAGTTTATCATTAGAATGGAGCCAAATTTGGCCAGAGAGTTTACCCTAATGGAACTGTCTGTGACTCACTGGTGTCCTCCCTTTCTCCCTTCAAAGCCCTACTGAGAGCTCACCTCCTCCAAGAGGCCTTCCCACACTGAGCCTCCTTTTTCCTCTCCTCCTTCTCATCACCCCCAGCCCTACCTCCTTCCCCTCCCCACAGCACCTGTATATATGTTTGTACAGATTTATTACTCTATTTACTTTACTTGTACATATTTACTATTCTATTTATTTTGTTAATGATGTGCATTTAGCTTTAATTCTATTTGTTCTGACGGCTTGACACCTGTCCAAATGTTATGTTTTGTTGTCTGTCTCCCCCTTCTAGACTATGAGCCCGTTGTTGGGTAGGGACCGTCTCTATATGTTGCCGACTTGTACTTCCCAAGTGCTTAGTACAGTGCTCTGCACACAGTAAATGCTCAATAAATATGAGTGAATAAATGAATGAATGGTGTTAACAGAATGTCCTTGCTGAGGTTATGTGTCTTCCCTGGAAATCATTACAGCAACTGCATGCTTTATGAAATGAGAAATGTGTTTGATTCATAGGATTTAACCATGTGCAGGTTGGTATCTTCCTGCTCTCTTCGCTATCCAGTGCTTAGAACTGTGTCCAGTGCTTAGAACAGTGCTTTGCACATAGTAAGCGCTTAACAAATGCCATTATTATTATTATTATTATTATTATTATTATTATTATATCAGCTCTCCTCAACAATGACTGTCTTTGGTCCTTCCTTTGCCTTAAAGGAAAACTATACTTAGAATCAATATCCAGCTTGCATTGCAATACCTCTAGGGAACAACTGAGACTTTAATGTACTCCAGATACTCTTGTAAGGCATTCTAAGAGAAATAGCTGGAAACTGGGATTTGATCCCCAGCAAGTGACAGAGAGCCCGAGGAGGGAAATTTAAGCCGCAAGTATCTGCTACTGTCACTACAAACCCAGCCATCAGAATTAGGGAAGCACATTCAGGAGTGGCAGGGGAAGACTTGGCTATTGTGAGCAGCAACTGCACAAATAATAATAATAACAATTCTGGTATTTGTTTAGCACTTACTATGTGCCAGGCACTGCAATAAGCGCTGGGGTGGATACAAGCATATTGGGTTGGACACAGTCCCTGTCCCACGTGGGGCTCACAGTCTCATCCCCATTTTACAGGTGATGTAA